>NC_061101.1:22627485-22659985 GCF_015104395.2 Macrobrachium nipponense | reverse complement strand
GAGAGAGAGAGAGAGAGAGAGAGAGAGAGAGAGAGAGAGAGAGAGATTTCAACGCACAATAGAAACGCATCGAATTTGTTTCTTTCCGGCGCACACTGAATTAGTCCTTACGCTTTCAAGGCCTTCAGTCCACGTTTGCATTTCGTCTGTGTTCTGTTCTAACCTTGCTGTTACATAATCCCGGATATTATTCACTGTCTTAGACGTCGAGCCTTGTTGCGTTAATGATACCAGTAAAGCTGATCTTAGAAGTGGATCTTTGCAGAATTGCCTCTCGCTTGTTCGCATCAACTGTATGCGAGTCATTTTTCTGTTTATTGATACACGAATCATACAGCAGTGTTGATGAATACAGCCGTACGCGCTCCTTGTTTGTATTCACTAGCATAATTTTGCAAAAGTTTTGTAAAGAACCGAGACACAATTATCTATATAAAAAAATTTAATTTAATTTACAAGATCAGAATGCTGACCGAAGATTTTCGTGCACAAAATAAATAAAATTCGCTCATTATCCAATTAATATGTGACTATTTGATTCGACTCGCGATATTGTTTTAATTACAATATGATCTCTGCCATAAGCCTGAGTTTGGAAGGGTGTCAATTACGGAGACAATCGTAGGGACGATGGCATAAGCCTGTGTTATCGAAACAATCGTGGCGACGATGGCATTACTTAATAATGTCACTATAAAAATATTCGGCATGATTACAATGAAGAAAGCGAGATTCGGCATTGTGTGACTGCCACTGGAAAGGCATGACTGCCTGGAAGAAGATTGTAACACTGCTCAGATTACATATTTCCTCCTTTGGAAATATTAAAGGACGTTGGCCTAACCTTGGGGAACCCCTTCCGAAGCAGACAGAAGTAGTAGTATCACGGCAAGTACTATTATAATACTCCTCTCAGAAACCCTTACGATAACATGTCACGCTTACGATAAGATGTCAGAGTAAAATATCGACCAACGATACAAATATGTAAATCAAAGTAGAAGTAAAACAGTAAAAGATGCGTAAATAACGACAAAACTTACTTTTCGATTCCGTGAGGCTCTTCCTCCAGCAGACGAGCCTTTCCCAGACACGGTCATTTAAAAAGTGATTGCCAAACGCATTCGTTGCATTTAAACCTTAACGAAGGAGTTTTCTCCCCCTCCCATTTTAACCGGAGACGACGTTTTTCGGCTTCCTGGATGGACGGACGGATGAACAAGGCCCTGTTATGAATTCCCATCCACCAAACAAAGGACGTGACTCTTTCGAGAGATATTTACACTTGTTTCGCTTAAAAAAAAAAACAGCAACTCGAGACCAGCAGATCGAACGAGGAACGGCAGCCGACCCACCGGTGGCTCTGAACAAACTATTGCGTCGAGCAAGGTTCTGCTGCTTATTTATGCTCTCTCTCTCTCTCTCTCTCTCTCTCTCTCTCTCTCTCTCTCTCTCTCTCTCTCTTTGAGGTAGCTAAATATTATGTGCAGTGATTGGACCCATGAGTTATGGACGCTCTTAGGAGCTTTGAAAAACAATCGCACAAATCACTGGCTATAGATAAGTTGTATTTTATGCACATATTACATATTTTGACTTCAGCTTGTGTTGACTTACGACTATCCACTGAGGTTAAGTCAGAGCTTCAAGCTTCGAATTGCAGGTACTATACTCTAGCTACAAAAGGTTGAGACTCGAGGGTCATTAGCACTTCTGCCATATTTTCTTAAACTCGTTCAAACTTTTCAGGAAAAAGGGTGACAATTTGGTAGATTTGGCAAAATTTTTGAGCGGCGGTGCCATTTCCTCGTGTATGGATGATTAAGGGAAGTGACCACTAAGGGTCACACCCTGGTCACAGTAATAAGAGGATTGTCTCGATTGTCTGTCACCTCCCTCCATTCGTCGGTACAGAACCAAAACTCGGATATCAAAATATTATACGACTTGGGCCTTCCTATACATTTTTCGAGTTGCTTGATGCAAAATTTAATTGGGGCCATATATACACACATATATATAATTATATATATAATATATAAAAACCCCAATTAAATTTTGCATGTGTGTGTATGTATGTATGCAGGTATTGTATGTATGTAGTATGTATATATATATATATATATATATATATATATATATATATATATATATATATATATATATATATAAGTAAATACGTTAAACGTAAGCATACATACACATGGCATATATTATTTTAAAAACGAAGTCACTGTGAATAAAAGCAAATAGCTGGACAGTACGCTCGTATATGTCCATTCTCCAGATTAACCTTAGCCTCAAGGAGGTTAATCCTGAAAATGTACCTTTATGGATGAGGATTAAATACCTCCTTTGGCAAGATGGGAGACGTGTTAACGCTGCTAATTGTAGGAAAGTCTCAACCTTTTTTTATAGCTTAGAGAATTTACCGAAAGGCGATACCGTCTCTTAACTCCTGAATGTCAAAGCGGTGGAGCCGTTTCATTTGACTCATTTCCAAGGTGCTGTTAACACTTTAACATTCAGACGCACATTCGCAAGAGTAGTATTTATGAGTTCACACAAGTGTTCTGGGTGTTTATCTGAGAACTATTTATAAGATTTTTCTTAAGGAAAGGCAATACATTTCCTAGTAAAACTTGGACGTCTCAGATTTTGCATTCTTTAGGTTTAATAGGCAGATTCGTTGCTACTTTCCGTTTCTTGCGACGTATTTCCTTTTAAGGATCACTGGGTCTTCAAGTGACAATCTATTTCTCAGATCCTTGACAATTATATTATACAGTAGGCATCGTGGTTACACATCGAAAGAAAGACGAATGTGTTTGTACAGTGCGTGTGAATGTGTGACACTAAGGTGTAGCATGAAAAACAAAAGTCAGAAGGTTATTTCGGAATATAGAGAATAATGATCTTGATAGCTCCTGTAAGTAATAGGAGGCAGGGCTTATAGTATATATTGGCAATCCCTGGGCCAATGCCAACATTTGAGCTTGAGGGTACAGTGAAGCAGGAATCGCTGACGCCAAAGACCTCTTAAGTTTCCCGCGTAAACCTCCTCTAAGTTTCCCGCGTAAACCTCCTCCAAGTTTAACGCGTAAACCTCCTCTTAAGTTTCCCGCGTAAACCTCCCCTTAAGTTTCCCGCGTAAACCTCCTCTTAAGTTTTCCGCGTAAACCTCCTCTTAGGTTTCCCGCGTAAACCCCCTCTTAAGTTTCCCGCGTAAACCTCCTCTTAGGTTTCCCGCGTAAACCTCCTCTTAAGTTTCCAGCGTAAACATAATTTGTGAAAACGAAATTTCATCATGAATAAACTGTTTCACACTGAACATATTCATCGAAACTCGGCTTCTTTTTTTATATTTTTTTTCAAGCTTCGACGATTGCCGACATCGTTTGGAAAAACTTAAGTAAAAGGAAAACTTAAGGAAAGGGTTATCAGTGTTAGGGGAGGTTCATCCGTACTGTTTACACTTTCTTTCACAATTAGTGAGGTCAGCCTTTCTGAAAAGAGATGATATTTCATTGCGTAAGGAGATACCCTCTGGAATGTGGCATGGGCACGTATCAACGTGTGCACATTTGCTGACGATAAAAATTAGCATTTCTTCATGAATCGAATCTGTTGCTTTAGTAAAACTAAAATATTCCTCGTGTGACTTACATTCCAGTGTTAACGTTTATTGCAACTGGAAAACAAAATTTTGGCCAAAGGCCCAGGGTTATGACCTGTGAGGTCATTCAGCCCTGAAAGGGATAACTGGGAGTAAAGAAGTTTTGAAAAGTGTAACAGGAGGAAAACCTCAAAGCAGTTGCGCTATGAAAGGATTGTTAGGAGAGGGTGGAAAGTCAGATGGAAGAAAGATGATATGAATGGAAGGCATAGTAAAAGGAATGAAGAGGGTTGCAGCTAGGGGCCGAAGGGACACTGCAGAGGACCTTAATTAGTGCCTACAGTGCACCGCAACACTGACCCTATACTGGGGTTAAAGCTCATGGATGACGTGTTAATGAATCTCTTAGCTTTCATCTCACAATGCCACGCTAACTCATCTCTCATTTTTTTTCTCTTTTCATCGACGTCCCTCCCCGGTTACAGATGAAAATGACAAACTCCAAGGACAATTGTAGATAACAACTGTGAAGACCAATGATTCAAGTAACAAAATGCAGCAAATCCCCTAATGAGTCATTTCCAGTGCTTGTTATAGAGCCAAATGTGAATGATGGTAACGATTCAGGGATCCTTCAAGTAGGCGAGTTTGCGCTGCGATGTCGCGGAGTCATTCCAGAATTTCCCCAAGGTTTTGATTCGCCTCGAGATATCGATCTAAGAAACCGACCGTTTCCCTTCCGAAAGGTGTGAAAGCGTTCCAGGTTGTTCGTGAGTTGTCGTTCAGTCACAGCGATCGGAGTTGATTCTAAGCAGAAAGTCACCACCACCACTAGCGAAGGATTCCGGGAAAAAAAAAAGAAACAGGGTTTTAAAGAGGCCTAAGTTCTTCGAAAGCAGCCAGAGCTATACGGCACAGGAGTGTGTTGTTGAGGGGACGGTAGTACTAAATAACGGCCCAGCAGGAGGGAAGCGAAAAGGACAGGTAAAGGACCCCGCTGCGCCCCCAGGATGATGAAGAGTCAACCGGAGATAAATCCCGCGAGGCCAGAGAACTCCAAAGGATAAATAGCTCGGACAAGTGATTCCGTCGAGGGGAGAGCTCTATGGATATCGCCAAGATTTATCTCTTCTTCTTTCTTTTTTTTTTTCCCCGCGTATGACTTTCAGTATCACTTCGATTGGACGTTACGAGAGCATGTTCATTCTTTTAAGCATGGCTTCGACTTGATGCCGTTGCGTTGAATACTGAAATCAGGCCAAACGCACTGGGACCTATGAGGTCATTCATCGCCGAAATGGAAATTGACAGTAAAAGATTTGAAAGGTGTAACAGGAGGAAAACCTCGCAGTTGCACTATGAATCAAGTGTTAGGAGAGGACGGAAAGTAAGACGAAGAAAGAGAATATGAAAGGAGATACAGTAAAAGGAACGAAAGCTATTGCAGCTAGGGGCCGCATGCAGGCTGCAAAAATCCTTAAGTAATGCCTACAGTGCACCGCATGAGGTCCACTGATGGCGCTATCCCACTACGGGATGGATTAGATGTCACAAAAGCATATTACTATGTTTTTCACTCCGGTTTTCAACGTTCCTTGATTTTGACGTTGGTAGATTAATTTCAGAAATTTTATAATATTTATTCCCATATTAGAGGATTAGACTTTTAAATTCACCTTTAAATTGCACTTGGGATTCTTATGTTCTCGAAAAAATCCTTAAGTACCTACAGCTCTGTTTAAGGACTACATTTAATGTGTATGTTGAAGGCAAAAATAAATGCAAAAGTTTCATTGGATAAACTCCACAGTGTCAGCCACCAATGGTGTTCGATCACTGTTCTTCAATGGCCAGGGGTTTGCTGGGTCGATCCATCCTTGTGAGTACAATTTGGGTGTAAGATAGGTGTAAACGGGTGTAAGACACAGGTGCAAACAAGTAAAATATGCGCCAAAGTTTCTTCGGCGCAATCGTACAATCAAGCCATCGAACAAAGATCTAACTTTAGCTGGTTTCGGTGTAATGATGTATGAGCCGCCGCCCATGAAGCTTTGACTATGGGCATGTGGTGGCCTGGCTTATATCGTTGCCAGTCGTACGAATATGGTTGACTTTAACCTTAAATGAAAAAAAAAAAAAAAAACTACTGAGGCTAGAGGGCTGCCATTTGGTATGTTTGATGACTGATGGGTGAATGATCAACATACAAATTTGCAGCTCTTGTGATTCGGTTGTTTTAAAGATCTGAAGGTGGACAGCGGACAGACAAAGCAGGCACAATGTCTTTCTTTTCAGAAAACTAAAAACAGATGCAAAAATGAGGGTTCCTTTCAACCTAATGAATTTGTTTATCAAATTTCTATCACACGACATTAAAAAAAAAAAATCATTCAGCCATCGTCTTACCACTTCGTAGGACATATTTCTGACGACACAATACCCGATCCATATTCGTATCGAATGGTGTCTCGGAATATTGCGTTCTCTCGCCGAATTTTTATTTATTTATTTATTCGACGTACTCCGACCTATTACCCGTCTATGTTCCTATGCTTTCGTTTTCCAGTGTTTCGGACCTTTCAACACTTCGATCGGTTATAATCGCAGATCTTTTTAGGCGTATAATCGAACAGGGAGGTTATAATTAGAAGGCCATTGACTTGAGGACAGTATGTGCATGCTTCTGTTGACAATCCCATATTTCGCCAGTCAATTATTTCCTGTTCTTTTCTTCATCTTTTCATAAAAAGTTAAGATGTTGAATGTGCCTCAGGTTCATTTTAAGGACAATACAATTCAGATAACTGAGTAAGTTTCTTGAAGGGTGCATATTTCGATATCCTGCTTCGGTGTTGCGATATTTTATGTCCTTTACTCTTTAGGTTGCAGCTGCTGGCCCATCCATCAATAAGTGTACTGAGACAATTTCTTCTTCTAGCTGAAACTGAATTACAGAAGTGTCGTTATCGACGCCGCTTTCACTTTTCCGCTTTCTAGTTTCGTATAAAAGAAAAATATTGAAATGGCTATTTGTCCGTCCGTCCGCCCTTTTTCCGTTCGCCCTCAGATCGTAAAAACTACTGAGGCTAGAGGGCTGCAGATTGGTTTACGTTGATCATCCGCCCTCCAATCATGAAACATACCAAATTGCAGACCTCTAGCCTCATTAGTTATTTTATGTACGGTTAAAGTGAATCATAATCGTGTATCTGGCAACGATATAGGACACGCAACCACCGGGTCGTGGCTAAAAGTTTCAAGGGCCGCGGCTCATACAGCATTATACGCTGTAGAGAAAACCAGATTGCGCCGTAGAAACCTCGGCGCATTTTTTACTTTTTCTATCTTGTGGCTCAGCCGAGTAAGAGGCGATGGAGCACGTGAAGATGACGGGAAGTATTGGCTTTGTTACAGTATGAGCTGTTTATGAGATTCATTGTATGGAGCTCTGCCTCCCACTCACCTGAGAGAGAGAGAGAGAGAGAGAGAGAGAGGAGAGAGAGAGAGAGTGAGAGAGAGAGAGAGAGAGAGAGAGAGAGAGAGACTTGTAAACCAGCCGAGGAGCAAAGGCTAGGAGATGGGATGGCATGAGAGTCAGTAAATCAGTTTGCTGGGCCTGATGCTGTCAGGGGCAGCCTTATATAGGATGCCCTGGGCTCTGGGGCGTGTATGGAGTTTCCCAGACGGGCGAAAAGGGGAGAAGAAGAAGAAGAAGAAAGAAGGTAAGAATGAACGACGATCGGAAAGAAACCATAGAAGATATTTTCCATTTACATAAGAGATTGGCCAAATGATACGAGAAAAAAAAATCCACTAAACCTGATCAAAAGTGGTTTTCTGTGAGAAGAAGACTGTAGTTAGAGGAATTCCACCGAGAGAAGTAGGTTCATCGCTTCCATGGAAAGCAGCTCCAATAAAAGAAGCTAGATTTCCTGCTAAAATAAAGAAGAAGAAGAAGAAGAAGAAGGTAGCTCCCTGAAAGAGAACGACCCTATCAGTGACATGAAGACAGCAAAGTTAACTGCAGTCGAGTTGCAAAACGTCGGATTTGAACAAGGTCAGTCAATACTAGTATCAGACGGCGCTGGGGGAGGAGGGGGAGGAGAGCCAGGGCGGTTCTTTCCCAAGTCAGAGAGACACTTGCCTAACTCGTAGCAAAAAAACGCGAGACGTGCGAAGCCTTCCTGATCGCAAAGCAGCAAGGTCAGCCATGCAGATTGCTGATGTCGAAACGCATTGGATGTGCATCTTAATTGCAGGAAGCGACCAGCCTGCGCCGGCGCCTTGGATTATGTGGCTGGTACAGTGGTTAGTGTCGTGGCATGCCAGTAGGGTGTCGAGGATTCGCTTCTCCCCAAGGACGAGGAAAAATCACTGGCTCTGTATCAAGATCTGTTACTGCTGCAGTGTGGGGTCTGCGGTGGGAGGGTTAAAAAAGTGAAGGATATCTTAGTTTAACCGGACCACTGAGCTGATTAACAGCTCTCCTAGAGCTGACCCGAAGGATTAGATATTGTTTACGTGGCTAGGAACCAATTGGTTACATAGCAACGGGACCTACAGCTTATTGTGGGATCCGAACCATATTATATCGAGAAATGAATCCTGTAATCACCAGAAATAAATTCCTCAGATTCCACGTTGGCAGAGCGGGTAACCGAACCCGGACTACCGAATCGCTAGGCAAGCACGTAAACCACTCGTCCAACGAGGACCTGCAGTGGGAGGTTGAAACCTACATTCTTCGGTAAGCTTGAATTCCAAGTCAATGGCCTCTTTGGTGCGCTTGTAACGTGTGAATAGCTTTCCTCTACTGAAATAACAATAATAACCATATAAAATCAAGGTTTTTAACTATACGTCTGGCCTTGAATAATGCTTCGAAATGACTGCTGTCTCCGGTATCTATACTCGATTTTTTTCTATCTGTTCACCCGCCTGTGGTGTTTGTGTATGGTAACACTGCGTCCCGAGCTTTAGATAGCCACATTCAGCTTAAATTCAACAATAATAACAATATCCTATTTCGAATATTAACGGTGTAATTCGCATTCAGTAGATTATTAAAACACTTCTCAGTTGCAAATGATCACCCAGATATCCTTTTATTTACTTAAAACTTACACATAGCGCAACTATCTAAAGCCCGGGGAGCAGTGTTACCATACGCAAACACCACAGGCGGGTGGACAGATGAAAAAAAAACAGAGTATAGTTAAAGGACACAACGTTATTTTAGTCGATGGCGAGATGGAACAACGCCTCTCGTACAATGCCAAGCGCTGGAAAGGGTCACTGTTGAACTTTTCCATCCTGCCTACTCGAGCAACAGTCAGAGAGAATTACTATAATTATTATTCAATAAACCGGATTATTAATCCTCACTCTGCATCTTACAAGAGAGCAACTCTTAGCTATGACAACATAAGGGTCAAGAGTTTAGGTTGAGTGATATTGGTTAGGTTTGCGAATCTGATAATCCCGTTACACTATTGCTGTTATTACTGAAAGGTAAACGAGAGTGAATATTAAAATATCCAGTTAAATAAAAAAACAAATTACAACTCTAGTACAAAACGATAAACAATATGCATATCAGCAGTATCGTGGATCCGAGCACAGGAGTTCAAAAAAAAAGAATCACTAATATATAAAATGAATTACCACAGAAGAATCGAGTTTTCTGTCCGGTGGTGGCCTCAGCCGCGCCCCATAAAACTTTAAGCCGTGGCCTATGAAACTCATCCACGGTCCGGTAGTGGCCTATGTTGTTGGTACCTGTAGCGTTGTCAAAAGTACGATTATGGATAACTTTAATCTAGAATGAAATAAAAACTACTGTGGCTAGAGGGCTGTAATTTGGTATGTTTGATGAGAGGAGGGTGCATGATCAACATACCAATTTGCAGCCTTCTGGCATCAGTAGTTTTCAAGATCTGAGGGCGCAAGGACGGACAGACAAAGAAGCCATCTCAATAGTCTTCTTTTACAGAAACTTTATATTACAGTCTTATCACTTCGTGTTCATCTCCTGATTTTAATTAATGATTCCAATCAGACACTCTTTTCTCTCAGTACTTTATCTCTCACAAAGACAGTTTGAGATTCCTAATTTCTGCCATGACACTTATCATGGACGGTCTGGCCTGGAGCCAACTGGCTGGTGATGTTCAACGGAAATACCTAGATGTACAACTTGAGATACGAATGCTTAAGATTTGAAATGAATCCGGAGGGTGAATAGCTGATCAATGGGCGTGGCAAGACTAACAGAGAGAGAGAGAGAGAGAGAGAGAAGAGAGAGAGAGAGAGAGAGAGGTACAAGGATTAGGATGTCTCAAAGACTGGTAAGTCCATCCGAGGAGACATAGTGTGCTTACTTACCTATAAGAGCAGGTTTTACTGTTCGTTCAGTGTCCTAATGAAAGAGAGAGAGAGAGAGAGAGAGAGAGAGGTACAAGGATTAGGATGTCTCAAAGACTGGTAAGTCCATCCGACGAGGCATAGTGTGCTCACCTATCTATAAGAGCAGGTTTTACTGTTCGTCCACAGTGTCCTAATGAGAAAGAGAGAGAGAGAGAGAGACAGAGAGGTACAAGGATTAGGATGCTCAAAGACTGGTAGTCCATCCAGAGACATAGTGTGCTCACTTATCTATAAGAGCAGGTTTTACTGTTCGTTCACGTGTCCTAATGAGAGAGAGAGAGAGAGAGAGAGAGAGAGAGAGAGAGAGAGAGAGAGAGAGAGAGCTGTGCATCAGAAGAACTTATCGTAGTAGATGATGTTCCTTCTGGATAGTCCTGCAACTCACTCTCTCTCTCTCTCTCTCTCTCTCTCTCTCTCTCTCTCTCTCTCTCTCTCTCTACTTATTTCTCCATACAGAAACAGGCCAAGTAACTGTCTTTCGTTGTTAATTATTAATCAGGCAATGGTTCAAATCCTGCCCGGGACGAAGCAAATGTCATTTATAACTCCCCTTGGATGTAAGCTATTCCCAAGGTACTAAGGATCTAGTATCAAACGATATATATATATATATATATATATATATATATATATATATATATATATATATATATATATATATATATATATATATATATATATATAGTTTAGTTTAGTCTTCCGTGTCTATTTTACGGTATTTGTATAAAATATTGCGTTAATTTTTTAATAAAAAATAATAAAATAAATTATTAAAAAAAAAAAAGTTTGTGGCATATCAGTGATTGTTTTTATGCATTTATGGTAAACGAGTGATTTTTGTAGCCTTGGAAGACACATCAACAGATGTGGAACGTCGGTTTGGCAAATACGTAAAGCTGTGCATACGACAGAACATGCCTCTACCTCTTCATCCTGCTATATAATAATCTAATTAATAATATATATATATAATATATATATATAATATATTTATATATATAATATATATATATTATATATATGACTGTAAAATATCATCTGGTAAAACAGAATTCCCTCTAATAAAGAAACCCATAAAATTTCCAAAGCTGTCCTCCTCAACTGGCTGGTTGAAGAAGAGAGCTGTCTTAGAAACTTAACAATATATTTTCTACCATTTTGGTGTTTTTATGGGCATATTATTATGTATGTGTGTATATACATGTATATATTATATATATATATATATATATATATATACTATATATATATTTATAGTATGATATATATATATATTATATATATATATATATATATTACATAGTATATATATATATATTATATATATATATATATATATATATATATATATATAATTAATTATTATAATATAATAATTAATTATATATATATTATATAATTTTATATTATATATGCCTTACTTCTATTCTTGGTTATACCCCAACCATACGAATGCAGTGCATGGGAGATCATCGCTGATTGGCTTACACGGTAAATCATTGTACTTTCTCTCTCTCTCTCTCTCTCTCTCTCTCTCTCTCCTCTCCTCTCTCTTCTTCAAACACCCTTTTTAACGGCTTCAAAGAGACCGCAAATATACTGTTCCATTTGCGTCTCTCTCTTTACAGATCGCAATGATTTACCTGAAAAAAAAAAGTTCCCCGTTGGACAAGTGGTTGTCGCGCTCGGCTGCTAATCCGGTGGTCCGAAGTTCGATTCTCGGCTCTCCCAACGCGGAATCAAAGGAATTTATTTCTGGTGATAGAAATTCATTTCTAGATATAATGTGGTTCGGATCCCACAATAAGCTGCGGGTCCCGTTGCTAGGTGACCAATTGGTTCCTAGCCACGTAAAAATACCCAATCCTTCGGGCCAGCCCTATAGATGAGCTGTTAATCAGGTCAGTGGTCTGGTTAAACTAAGATATACTTACTTAATTTACCAGCCAAAGAGGTAGTTTAATGAACCGTTTAAGTCATTAATTCCTGCCTTGTACATTGGATATTGATTTACTTTCCTGCATTTCATTCTTTACGGGCTCGATGGCGCGCACTACACCGCGTTGGAACACGGTGCTCCTCGCCATGTTTTTCATACCCTCCCGATCCCCTACCTATCCTGCCCCCACCTGGGTGTACAAACAGGTTTTGCAGAATGACGGCTGATGTCTCCCCTACGATCCTGTCCCCTACCTACCCCCACCACCACCACCTAGGGCGGACAAACAGGTTTTCAGGATTGATTCTCCCTTACCCTCCCATTCCCCTACCTACCCCCACCCCCACCTGGGGGACAAACAGGTTTTCAGGAGGATTGATTCTCCCTAACCCTCCCGTTCCCCTACCTACTCTGACCCCACATGGGGAGGACAAACATGTTTGTAGGAGGAGGGTAGATGTTTCCCCTACCTTCCCCTAACTACCCCAGCCCCACCCAGGGCGGACAAACCTGTTTTCAAGGGGAGGTGGCTATGTCATATCTCCCCTTCTGTCACCAGGGGAAGGACAAACAAGATCCATTCGGGTTTTATAATTATAGAATAAACGTTAAAGAATGAAATAAAAATTGCACACAGCAAAAAAATCTGTAATAATCTTAACCACGTACTACTGTATGTTTTGTACTTTCGTGACCTTTCTTAATTAAACACCCAAAAGACGGGACATGATTTCTTATCTCTCTACTTTACATTTCTTTACATTGCGTCTAAACAATTGCTCGCGTTTCTAGCTTTATTTCCAAAGTAGATTCTCCTCAGTTTTTTTTTTCTTAATAAGACGCTCCCCTGACGGACCATTTGTGCATCCAGTCAGCCGTCTTTCAAAGGCGCCGTATCCACATACAGAAAAAACGATCAAAGTTCTTGTCATATCTTCAGTTACTCTCGCTCTCCCTTGAATATCGAGTTGAAATCACAAACCTGCACGTGGAATAACATTTACTTGTCGCGAGGAATGTCGAGGCTCAAGCTGTTTTCTGAGAATCTATGCATGCAGGAAAAGAAACGCGAGCACTTCCGTCTTCGTAGAGATGTTTGCATCAATAACGCATAAATTACCTTCAAGAAAATTCAAGTGACGGAACGTCAGTCTTGCTCAATTGTCCGCTAAACTTATACTCTAAAACGCAGTGTTTGTAAAACGGTTGTAATGAGTCTTTAGACGCTAAAAGGAATGAGGATTCTCTCGAGTGGACGAAGGAGAGTTGCAATATATTAACTGGGTTGCACTTAAAAAAAAGAAAAAAAAATAAACATCAAAAACATGGCTGACAGAACGTTCTCCCATGACAACGAAAATACTAAAATACACCAACCGTCTTTAATTTTCTTTCTCGTTCCATCGAGTTTACTTTCTGCAAGAAAAAAAAGTGAAGTATGACGAAACCCAGAGAGGGAGATATACGTATTCCGGGAGCGTGGTTGCCATAAGGTTCACCTCGCCATAACTTTATTCATGAAAACATCACTTACGGAGTCAGCAGATAACCATGAATATGTTTACAACGCTCAGTGAATTTCATCTCCGATGAGTGAAGCTTAGAATCATATCAAGTAAACCGCTTCAAGTTGCTGAAGCAAGAGAGAGAGAGAGAGAGAGAGAGAGAGAGAGAGAGAGAGAGAAAAGGGGGACTGTCCTGCATCTCAGATGTGGTATTTGGCAACCGCGGGGAAGTTGACCAATCAAACGCACGTTAAATATTAATTGGCCAATTAGAGAGGGGTCCTTGAATGCCATCAACGACCAGGATGAAAAATGTATGATCGGGAACATTACGCAGTTGGGACACGGAAGGATACGAACATGGGACTAATCCTGTGAGACGATCTCAGCAACTATAATGAGGTTAAGACAACCTAAGCACTAATGGAGCCTCGCTTTACTGTATGCTTTGATTACAAGGATGTTGATGATCTCTATCTGTGTGTATAAGGTCGCTTAGAAGAGGGTGAAGAACGAAGAAGTGCTACTTACCTAACCCTTCTGCCTAGGTCTAGTGGTGTACCTGCCTTCTTTTTTCATATTAACCGCTTTTCGTATCGGAGACAATCCTGGGTGAAGAACGAAGAAGTGCTACTTACCTAACCCTTCTGCCTAGGTCTAGTGGTGTACCTGCCTTCTTTTTCCATTATTAACTCTTTTCGTCTCGGAAGACAATCCTGTTGAAGAAAGAGTAAAAATATTAATCTCTGAGGTGGATTTTCTCTCTCTCTCTCTCTCTCTCTCTCTCTCACACACACACACACACACCACACGTTACATATATCTACTAGATATCATTGAAAGTGGATGGTATCAAACGGAGATACTTGACAATGAGGACTGTTGGTCCAGGAAAGGTTTGTAACTTTTTTTTTTCTTTTTAATAAATATCTCCTCTTGATACCACCCAGTTTCAATGAGGTCCTGTTAGTAATTTGATTAATCCACAGAACAATTATTGTGCAAGTGATAAGTTAAAGTAATATATATATATATATATATATATATATATATATATTATACACACACACACACACACACACACACACATATATATATATATATATATATATATATATATATATATATATATATATATATATATATATATATATATCCACGATTAGTTTAACGTAATCGTCAACGAGGAATTCTCGCAGTAATCAGTGGAAAGAGATAGGACACTCGTAGACTAATGCCCGGTTCTTTGCAGCGTGCCTTCGACCCCTAGCTGCAACCCCTTTCGTTCCTTTTACTGTACCTCCTTTCATTTCATAGTCTCTTCCATCTTACTTTCCAGCCTCTCCTAACAATGGATTCATCGGACAAGTGCGAGGTTTCCTTCCTGTTACACCTTTCAAACCATCTACCGTCAATTCCGGTCTCAGCGCTGAATGAACTCAGGTCCCAGTGCTCGTTGTTGCCCTTTGGCCTAAATTCTTCTATATATTCGATTCAATTCGTAGAGAAATGAGGCCACATTATCCACACATATCGTCCGCGGTTGCGTTCCCTTCCAATTTTTGCGTCATGAGAATGTTTTGCCGGGAACACCTCGTCTATGTGATGGACTATTGTCCTCCGCCTTGTCATTGAGCGGTGTTGGCGCGTCTCCGGCGGCGGCTACTGCGCCGATGTTTATGAGCTCTCTGGGCGGGTCAATCGACAGGTTTATGTTGTCTAAACCATCGGGAACAGGTTGTGAAAAAGGGGCTTTTTACTCTCCCTTCCTCTCTCTCTCTCTCTCTCTTTCTCTCCGGAGGTTTTCATCTCAATGGGCATCCGACTCGAAGATTCTTAGACCTATGTCTTAGACTCCAAAGTCACTCTCGCCTTTACTCTGCGATTCTTGGTGTTGAGATTCGTATTTTCATCGGCCTATTTTTAGAACGTCAATCACTCTTTGGTTCAACTTCGAGAACTCGTTCAAAGAAGTCTTTTCGTTGATTCCAACTTCGATAACCCCTTTATAGAAGTCTTGTCGTAATCCTAACTTCGATAACCCATTTACAGAAGGCTTGTCGTTCATTTTAACTTAGAGAAGTCACTCATAGAAGTCTTCTCGCCCTGTCATTTATTATAAGAAGCCTAACTTGTTTTTCCCAGAACGATTATACAAAGCACCTCTCATATTTCTTTAACGCTGGTCATTCGGTCAGAACAACGAAACGATGCGCCTGACAAATTCAAACTTCAGATTTTTTTTTTTCCAGAGAGACCCGCGCAATTAATAATCTGCAATGGCACGGCCACCATAGATTATTTGCATTCGCTATGGTATCACATATTAATTAAGAATAGGAACGGTCCTTTCTCCCATATTTATAGTCACCGGTGCGTTCGGTGGCCACTAGCGTGAGAAAAAGGCAAAGCACATTTGCTTGCGTGCATTATCAGTCAGTAATTGCAAAAGGGTCGCATCGATTTTCTCAGAACTTGCGTGGGAACAACTTATAATGGCAGTCTGGCAACTCAAGCAGTAGTGTATATGCTCTCTCTCTCTCTCTCTCTCTTACTGAAGTTAGTGTGGGCGAAGGTTTAGATGGGAATTTGCATGGGTAAACAGCTCATACAATGAATGTCGTAGACAGCTCATGCGATGAATCTCGTAAATAGCTCATACATTGACTCATAAACAGCCCATACAATGAATCTCGTAAACAGCTCCTACAATGAATGTCGCAGACAGCTCATACAATGAACTTCGTTAACAGCTCATGCAATGAATGTCGCAGACAGCTCATACAATGAATCTCGTAAACAGCCCATACAATGACTCTCGTAAACAGCTCATACAATGAATCTCGTACACAGCTCATACCATGAATCTCCTTAACAGCCCATACAATGACTCTCGTAAAAAGCTCATACAATGAATGTCTTAAACACCTTATACAATAAATCTTATAAACAGCTTATACAATGACTCTTAAACAGCTCATGCAATGACTCTCGTAAATAGCTCATACAATGAATGTCGTAAACAGCTCATCCAATGACTCTAACCGTAAAAAAAAAAAAATCAATATTTCCCGTCATCTTAGCGTGTGCTCCATTTCCTAATACTCAGTTAGGTAAGCCACATAGAAAAAAAATACAAGTGAAAAATGCGCCAAAGAAATCAAGGTTTCTGTGCAGCGTATAAAGCTGTATGAACGGCAGGCTATAACACTTTCAGCCACGGTCTGGTGGTGGCCTGTGATAGGTGCCATAATATAAAATAAAAACTGAGGATAAAGGACTGCAATTTATTATGTTTGATGATTGGAGTTTGGATGATCAGCAAACCAATTTGCAGCCCTCTAGCCTCAGTAGTTCTTAAGATCTAAGGGCGGACAGGAAAAGTGCGGACGGACAGACGAATAGCCATCTCAATAGTTTTCTTTTTCAGAAAACGAATAATAATAAAATCGTAACAATGAGTCTTGATCTCACAGACAAATTCTAGGGACGCCATCTTATGTAGTGTTAGCCCAGTTCGGATTATTGTGTGTGTGTGTGTGTGTGTGTGTGTGATTTTATCAAGTTTCTGGTAGTACGTATTTGCCTTTTTTTTCTACTGTCCCACCCGATCTTTTTTTTTTTTTTTTTTGGTGAGGGGGAGGCAATAAAGACTATCATTTATATTTTGTCAAAATCTCTATACCAAGGACTCGTTTATGCCTCTGCTGAAATTGATCAACAATTTTCTATTCTATATATTACAGAATTTCTGTAAATAACTTAAAATGATTTTGCGTATATATATCAAGTGACTGAAAATAAATTTTTAACAACTGGAAAAAATTTATCAATAATTTTCAGTTCCATATATTATAGAATTTCTGTAAATAACTTAAAAAAATAATTTTACATAAATATACTAACTGACTGAAAATCAATGTTTAACACGACTTAACTACTGGAAAAAATTATAAGCAATTTTCAATTCCATATATTATAGAGTTTTTGCAAGTAACTTAAAATAATTCGGCATAAATATATCAGATGACGTAAAATTAATTTTGAATAAGATGGATCTACTGGAAAAAGATGTTAACTCATTCTATAACAGGAAATCATTTAGGTTATCTCTATTAATAGAGTTGAATGTTTAATTTATCAGTTCATAGAATAAGTAACATCTTTTTCCAGCGGTTACATCTTATTAAAAATCAATTTTCAGTCAGTCAAAAAAGTAATCTAGCAAAAATCAGTCACGATGGCAGGTGAACCATAATAATATTCACCAAAAATAAGCTTTATCGGATATAACATTTCTTTCACAACACGGAAAGTTATGAAAAACTTAGTTTGATCATACTTATATCAGCTGTTGTACAATAGAATTCAATACCACCACCCACACACCCAAAAAAAAACTTCATGATATTATATCAACAACTTGCTTGGCAATATTTTTTTTTTTTAAGTCAGCGTCAAGATAGTTTTCAAATCAGAATGTTTATACTGGTGCATTTGTTCATTGGGTTTTATTTACAACATTCTGTTCAAAAATAAGTTCCAATTGACGAGATGAAGTTGGCCACAAACAAATATTTCCGTATATGGCCGTAAAAAGATATAAATGCTAAAATAAAGTGAAAATGAATATAAGTATAAAACTGTGTGTATATATATATATAATTATATATATATATATATATAAAAAAATTAAAATAAGTATTATATATATATATATATATATATATACACACACAGTTTTATAGCTCAGCACCGCGGGAAGAATTTATACTTATATTCATTTTCACTTTATTTTAGCATTTATATATATATATATATATATGTGTGTGTGTGTGTGTGTGTGTGTGTGTGTGTGTGTGTGTGTGTGTGTGTGTGTGTGTTAATACATTAGAACACACACTGATAATAATTATATGAAGACTTCTGCAAAAAAAAAATTTTTAATATTCATTGAGATGATCTACCCAAGAAAAATTAATGAAAATCTTGGGGCACCCCTAGGCACTGTCCGTGGTACCCTAGGATGCCACGGCACCCAGTTTGAGAATCTCCGGGCCCTAAAGTATAGTTTATTTCTTTTCATGCTCATTTTGTAATAAAACACATTTTCGTCATTTTGGCTGTATTGGTACAATATCTGTATATTATGTCTATTTACGTTTCTTTAGCCACGATAACGTTTTCTCATTTCAAGAATGTGGTCATTCTTTAACTTGAGCATTTTCCATATGCTGATATAAACATCCAAAAAGCGCTCGACGTAGACCTGCAGTAAATACTGCACACTTGATATTCTCTGATATTGCAAAATTACTTAATACTTTAGTCATTTTTTACTCCGTGTGTGGACCAGCTTATGCATATATTTCGCAAGCGAAATTCTGCAATGGCCTTCAAATTTTTCATAAAGAGAGAGAGAGAGAGAGAGAGAGAGAGAGAGAGAGAGAGAGAGAGAGAGAGAGAAAAAAAAATTTACTTCACTGGTGGAAATTATGTTATATTATGGATTCTGTTCCTTCATTTAAATGAGAACTGGGTGTTTGCTTTCCTTGGATACTAAGCACAGGAAAGACATTAATGATGATATATACATACATATAAATATGTATATATACTGTGTGCGTATAGATGTGGGAGCAAAGTCTAAATGTTTTCGGTAGTGTAGATCTTTGTCGAACATGGGCACTTAACTGAGAGAGCTTATTTTTAACATTTTTTTTAACCTTTGATATATTGAAGTAACTCTAGTACCTCACACTATTCATCTTATAATCTATGTATCTTAAGAAATACTTCCAAGACCCGCTGTAAGTCGCGGCGTTATTTCCTCTGGACCACCAAGGAGGGATTTTCATTTCTTTGTCTCCTTGTTTGTTTGTTTGTTTGTTTGTATGGTTTTTTTTACGTTGCATGGAACCAGTGGTTATTCAGCAACGGGACCAACGGCTTTATGTGACTTCCGAACCACGTCGAGAGTGAACTTCTATCACCAGAAATACACATACCTCACTCCTCAATGGAATGGCCAGGAATCAAACCCGCGACCACCGAGGTGGGACGCAAACACCATACCAACCACGCCACTGAGGCGCTTTCTTTGTCTCCTTGGGAGACTGACGAAGACTGTTTTAGGAACCTTCACAGTCACATCATGGTTCAATGTGGCCGCTATTTTGGAAAACTTTAACCTCGAAATTGCCAAAGTTAAATCCGACGAAGAATGAGAACTGAATATCGAATTTAGGCCATAGGCCAACAAGCAGTGGGACCTATGGGGTCATACAGCGCTGAAACGGAAATTGACAGTAAAAAGGTTTGGAAGCTGGAAAACCTCAAAGCAGTACAACCACGAATCAATTATTAGGAGAAGACTGTGGAAAGTAAGATGGAAGAACGAGAATATGAACGGAGGTACAGTACAAGGAACGAAAGGGGTTACAGCTAGGGGCCTTAAGGGAAGCCACGCTGTAAAGAAAACCTTAGGTAATGCCTACAGCGCACGGCACGAGGTGCACTGACGGCAGCATCCCCCTACGGAAAATAAGACTAAGAATAACTCAAGCAGCAACCGCATCCATCAGTATAATGACGAAGAGGAATAATGATGAAGAGGAATAATGACGAAGAGGAAGACTTCTTGGCGGAAGGATCAACCGCCTCAGAGACTGATTGCATAACCTCAGCGGAAAATCAGCCTCATATATTTACTGTGCAACAATCCCATGAGAGTGAATGAGCAACTCTGGATTTACACTCCGAGCGTCATTTGGATATTATAAGTTCGATTGTTTCATTGAGCTGCGTTGTTAATTCGCCCTAATTCTTCTTCGTCTGTTTGTGAAATCTTTTACATGACGTTCCAGAAGGGTGATGGAGTTTTCAAACTGCGTTGTAGTAGACCCTGTTCAAGATCTTCAGGAAAGAAAGTTCGAATGAAGAAGAAGAAGAAGAAGAAGAAGAAGAAGAAGAAGAATAGAAGAATAACAAGGGAAAGGTGGAGGACGCGTAGTGAGCCTCACTCCTACCACCTCCAGCACAACAAAAGATATGTTGCCTCATCGTGTTTACATCCGTTCTCTTCCCCCCCCCCCGCCCCCACCCTCATCCGGACATTCCAGACTATACCCTTTCCCTAACTCCTCGCTTATAGCCATCTTTATGTTACTTATTCACGGTTCCGTTAAAAATGTCTTTTTGTCGGCGATGAAACCTCTTTATTCTGATACGTCACTTTATCCATAGTTTACCTTCATATTCTCCGTTAGTTCAACTGCCGGAAACTGTGTCACCCGAAGGCTTTGAACGTGGATGCAGTTGGTTTTTATGGAATCTGCGTAATTTTATAGCTGATAATTTCGAATTTTACTCAATATTCTGCTTTTTGCTTAATTTCGTTTAAGTAGTGCATACCAGGTTGGAATTGCATGATTTCGGCAATACACCCTTCTACATATTCTTAATTCTATTAATTTCCTTTTTATTCTCACATCCAAATTTATTTTTCCCAATCCTGGACATTTGGTTTTAAGCGTTCCCGCGAAAATTATAAAAGTTTGCCCCTTTGTAACATACGAGTTAAATGAAGTGAAAATTCAACAGACCTATTTCAAGAAGTGAAGATAACTGGTAAGTGATTTTTAGGGTTTTACAAAAACCGAGTATATCTATCTTTTGTTTCCTACTTCGTTAAAATTTCCCACATCATGAATTTCATTGACGTTTTCCTGGTAATTCGTCCTCCGTACCTAATCCCCTGTCTGTTTTTGAATCAGTCTGTGAATAAAACATTTTTTTTTTTGAGTTATATGCTAATACACCTTCGAGGACAATTCTCTTTGAAGACGGTTCGATAGTCGATTATGGGGGACGTTTATAATCCTTTAAGTTAATGCAGGATATATTAGTGTTTTAAAATATTGGTAATGATTAATCTTCATTGTATACAGGCACAACTTTTGGGTCTACAACTACGGCGAGTTATAAGCAATTCTCTCTCTCTCTCTCTCTCTCTCTCTCTCTCTCTCGGGCCATGGATGTGCAATATCACTGTTCAAGTCTGGTCGAGCACCTTTTGCCAATTAAAGGATCTACTTCATTAAGAAACCTTTCATGGGGCCTAATGGCTAGCTGCGTTAGAGAAGCAGGGCTGGAAGGAACGAAGGAAGGCAGGAATGAAGGAATGAAGGAAGGAAAGAATGAATGGAGGAAGGAAGGAATGAAGGAATGAATGAAGGCAGGAATGAAAGAAGGAATGAAGGTAAGAGGGAAGGAATGAAGGCAGGAAGGAAGGAATGAAGGAAAGCAGGAATGAAAGAAGGAATGAAGGTAAGAGGGAAGGAATGAAAGCAGGAAGGAAGGAAGGAATGAAAACAGGAATGTAGGCAGGAACGAAGGAAGGAATGTAGCCAGGAATGAAGGAAGGAATGAAGGAAGGAAGGAATGAAGGTAAGAAGGAAGGAATGAAGGAAAGAGTGAAAACAGGAATGAAGGAATGAAGGAAGGAGGGAAGGAATGAATGAAGGCAGGAATGAAGGAAAGAATGAAAACAGGAATGAAGAAATGAATCAAGGAAGGAGGGAAGGAATGAATGAAGGCAGGAATGAAGGAAAGAATGAAAACAGGAATGAAGGAATGAAGGAAGGAAGGAATGAATGAAGGAAAGAATGAAGGCAGGAATGAAGGAAGGAAGGAAGAATGAAGGAAAGAATGAAGGCAGGAATGAAGGAAGGAAGGAATGAATGAATGAAAGAATGAAGGCAGGAAGGAAGGAGCAGGCCCTGAAAAAAAAATAAATAACAGAAGCTGATAGCAAGCGTAGATAAGAGCAACAGTGGGATCGAGCAAAACTCGAGAAGGTAATGGATGCGTCAACAACAATAACACCACGAGAAAGAAAAGACGTGAAACAGCAAGGACACGCCAGTGAAGGCTTTCCAAAAGAAATATGGGACTGCTGTACTGTAGTCTCGTGTCTGCACACGCAAAAGAACGCCTACTAAAATGAAGCCGGCAGAAAGTCCCGCACCTGTTGTATCGTTACGAAGCTATTTCACGACTCTGCAAATCATTCCTGTAGAACCGGTAAACGTTCCTCGTATGGCGAGTCCCCTGTAATATTTACGTGCGAAAGGGAACTCTTTGATTACATATCTAATATCATTAAAGGATAGGAAATGATAAAGACATTGCCACAGTTAAATCCAATGTTCCTAAAGGGTTTACATGGCAGATAAACAGATGCGATGCTCGTCGTACAGCAGAAGTTTAATTATACCATTGGAGGAACGTAAAGTATTCCCGATTCCAACCCCAGACGGGGCGCAATGAAATCAATCTGACTGAATGATAGTATAATGAAGTGCAGTTGGAGAAAAAGCAAGGTTTTTGTGACCATCCGTGGCCTTTACTGTCTTACATTTGCAAATCATCCGGCAGCTTAAATTAAGAGGGACATCAAGTTGTTTATTTTATCGTTGGATCTAAAACGTCAACATGTCTGTCTGCTTGGTGCAAGTCCAACCGTTTGTGTTGTAAGCAGAATTTTATACATTTTCCAAGTGTATTATCGTCTATACACAAACCGAACTGGACAAGGAACGGGAAAACATAATACACGAATGCCTTGAACAACAAGGTAGTGTTCGTTTTTCACCGTCATCTTCTTCCCTCAGGGCAACGATTCAGACGTCTCTCTCAGGGAAATGGTCTTCAAATTCATATATATATATATATATATATATATATATATATATATATATATATATATATATATATATATATATATATATATATATATATATATATAATTAAGTACGTTTGAATTTGACAAGTGTACTCCGTGCTCACAGTTATAAATAGAGACTGCAATTCAACTTAAAGCTTTCATTCGTTTCGTAGCAATGCATATTTAAATATTTTGTCCACGTAACTGCGTGTGGCTAACTTTGCTGCACTGAACACCTTGTTACGAAATTCTGACGTAATATGACGTCATCCAAACAGTTTCAAGGTACTGTTGCTTTTACATTACGCATCTGTTCTCTAAAAAAGAGCCCAACATGATGTTTACGAAGTAGTAATTACGTCATCTTTCGCATTTAGATGCTGACCAGAAACTTGGTGTGTCGTCTGAGACAATACTTAAAGACTGCCATCGCGGACTCCTTTCATGGGGCGACGCTGAGAGTTTCATATAGCATTATACGCTGTATAGAAAACTCCATTGCGCCGAAGAAACTTCGGAGCATTTTTTGCTTATTCAATGTTTTAACTGGTCTTTGAGCTTGGTGGTGTAGAATACTGCAACATACATAAACATGATCTGAAATGAAATCAGTGACGTCAAGAATATGACTCAATGATGTCCCTGTAGGGCGGTAGTACCGTCAGTGTACCTCACGCAGGCCCTAGCTGCAACCCCTTTCATTCCTTTTACTGTCTCTCCATTCATGTTCTCCCCCTTCCACCTTGCTATTCACTCTCTCCTAACGCTTGTTTCATAGCGCAACTGCTTTGAGGTTTTCTTCCTGTTACAACACTTCTCAAGCCTTTCAACTAAGTTTTACTTTCAGTGCTAAATGACCTCATAGGTCCCAGTGTTTGGGCTCCGGCTTAAATTCTATATTCCATTCCGAATGTTGCTTCAGATGTTATGGAAAACAGTTTTTGTACGACTAGGAATGTTGCAGTTCATGATGGTGGGATACACATACCTTACATGTCAACAGAGATGCCTTTGAATGTAAATTAATGGCACAATATCTCTTGTAATACATACAATAGTATATGGAAAACGTCTGCTTGTGTTGAGAGCTATGAAGATCTTTCACCAACGACTCTTTACAAGTAAACAATGCGCCGAAGAAATCGAGTTTTCTGTACAGCAAATAATGCTGTATGAAACTCTCAGCCGCTGCACACGAATCTGTCAGCCACGGCCCGATTGTGGCTTGTGTCGTTGGCACCTACTGCTGTGCCAGACGCACGATCCATGACTAACTTTAACCTTAAATCAAATAAAAGCCACAGAGGCTAGAGCAGGAGTGTCAAACTCAAACCCTTTCGAGGGCCAATCGTGCACTTGGTTATGGTCTCGAGGGGCATCAAAGATTTGGTAATTACTTATTAGCAAGACTGAAGATTACAACTTATTTTGCTGGTCATCCTGGTTTACCAAGAATACATTATTTGGGTTCGTCTGAATTTACACAAGTAAAATTGGTCTTACTATGTCTCGTTTTAACAGTTTAACAGTTTAGTAACTTTAGTTAAATTTTCCTCAGCTCTAACAGTGATAGTAGCTCGAGTTAAAAAAAAAATCTCCTTGCACAATGCGGGCCACTTAATTAAGACCATCCCGTGGACCATGAGTTTGACACGGGTGGATGATGTAACTTATACCAGTTTGCAGCCCTCTAGCCTCAGCAGCTTTTGAAATCTGAAGTGGATAGAAAAAGTGCTGACGCACAGATAAATAGCCATCTCAATACTTTTCTTTCACGTAAAACTAAAAAGCATTGGGTTCTACGGAACATTTTTTCTAATTCGTCATATGTTTTGTGATATCTGTGGCTTTTCCTTATTGTTGAACTCAGATCGCCTTTCCGTCGCAACAAACGGAGGACGTAAATGAAACCTCAGGTTTCTAGTGTAAATCCGATTAAAGGAATGAAAGGGGTTGCAGCTATGGGTCGAAGGCACGCTGCAATATGACCGCCATTTTAACTGACGAAAGGGCTGGACCAGACTTGAATTGTGACATTGCACACTCACACACACACATACATACATACACACACACACACACATATATATATATATATATATATATATATATATATATATATATTATTATCTATATACACACACACACACACACACATATATATATATATATATATATATATATATATATATATATATATATATATAATGTGTGTCCCCTGTCTTTTGCTGTTTTAGTTTATAAATCTTTTTTATTTTTTCATTTCAAATTTTTTTCTCTTTGTTCTGGTTTAGATGTAAAGCTGGTGTTAATAAGTAAATGTTGTATATAATCCTTACATTATGTATGCAAGCATTATTTATTTTAATCGTTTTTCAGTCTGGAAAATGTATCAAGCGATGCGAAACGTCGGCATTTGAATAAAACGGATATATATATATATATATATATATATATATATATATATATATATATATATATATATATATATGACGTTGTTCGGTGGTTGTATTGTCGTTTCAATATTGATAGGTGACGGAATTCCTGCCATTGTGTTCGCGTCATCGCATATGATTTATTAACTTCCTGTTCAGAACTTCCACGTATTTTTTATTATCATTATTATCTTTGTGAATATCTATTGAAAATTGGATATCCAACACTCTTTGTGTATTCCGTAGAGAGAGAGAGAGAGAGAGAGAGAGAGAGAGAGAGAGGAGAGAGAGAGAGCATGAGCATTTTTCGGAAAAACTCACATTCCTTAGATTAAGAAAAAATTATACACACACACACACACACACACACACATATATATATATATATATATATATATATATATATAATATATATGTGTGTGTGTGTGTGTGTGTGTGTGTGTGTGTGTGTGTGTGTGTGTGTATTTGTATATGTAGTATGTATAATGCACGTATATAATTTATGCTTGTACAATATTGAAAATAAATAATATTGCCAAGGCCAGGTACAAAATATTTTATTTCGTGAGCTTTCGAGGTATAAAACCTCATCATCTGACTGAAAAATTTACACGAGTAAGATTCAATGAAATTACAATAAAATTGTCTTACTGAAACCTCGGGTAAAAAAAAAAATAAAACAAAAAGAATATCAACGAAAAACTAAAAATGAATCACAATAATAAAAAAAGGAAAACAATCCCACGCATATTAGTAAAATTTCTAACGACCTAATTGCGCACCTACTACGAAATCACACGATAGCTACTTTAATACCGGACGAGTTGTTCTGTTCCGTTTTCATCCTCTTGAGGACCAGTTACTGAAATAATAATGTCCAGTCTATTTGAGCAAAAAGACCGTACTTTAAAATCATGGTCAGTGAAAGGGTGGTGTCGTGCCGAATTGCGTTCCCTTATGGCTTAAAAGGGTTAGTTTTGAAAGAGGAAATCTAGTATAAGACGAAGACCTCTAGTGTTTATAATTCTGTATTCAGAGCGAGCAAGAATTGGATCCCACGTATTGCAAACCACGAGTGTAAACAAGTATACGACACACGATTAAGGTCCACAGGAAGAGAAAAGGGTCGGTGAAAACAAACATTTTTCGAACCATGTAACTGCTTGGTCTAAGGTCATTTAATGTACTTTACATCTTCATTTAGCGGTACTATATACGACGGTCTGGGAAAAATTTCCATTCAAGAAATTTTTCATAATTTTTTAAAAATACGAGTTTTCGGTAAAATAACTCTGGTAGAAAACCATAACCATGTTTTTAAGAAAATGTTTAAAATCACGGTAATTCTAGGCGATGACTCCGCACAAACTGCGAGGAACGATCCTGCTAATACAAAAACAAGCAAGGACTGGGCATCCAATGTATTTCGCCGTGTTTAGTATAGGAAACTGTAATTACCAAAGGAATACCCGACGCGGAGTTATTACCTAGATCTACCAAAATGACAACCATTGTAAGCTCTAGTTATCTAATACGCATTGAGTTGAGTTTATACAACTTTGGAGAAAATACCTAAATCAATTTAATCCCAAGCCAGCAAATATACTTTTCCTGTCATCAGAAGTTTCAAATTTGCCGGTATTTCTGTAATCTCTGAATATCTAAAGCTCGTGAAATAATATATGTTCTACCTGGCCTTGGCAATATTATTTATCATGAAGCTAAGATTTCCAAGAAGCCGCCCTCTTACTGAGACTATTATATATATATATATATATATATATATATATATAATATATATACATATAATATATATTATATAATATCTAAATATACATATATATAATATATATATATATATATATATATTATATGTATATATATATGTGTCATATATATATTGTTATGTTAATATTATATATATATCTATATATATATATATAGATATATACTATATATATATATACTATATATATATATATATCATATATATATATCTATATCATAGATATATATATATATATATATATATATATCTATATAGTATATATACTATCATATATATATATATATATTATATATCATATATATCTCTATCATATATATATATATATATATATATATATATATATATATATATATATATATATACATATATCTATATATTATATATAATACATATATATATAATATATCATATATTTATATACATATATAATATAGATATATAATATATTATATATATACTCCCTTCTTATAATATAATTAATATATATATCATATATATCTATATGTGTGAATTTTTGGGTTGGAAAAGATGCCTTGCTTTTGTTCTTTATACGTTATTTCCTCAATTTTAAACTGAAGTAAAATATGTAGCATAAGAAACTCCTTTTTTTCCACTCTTGACAGCTTTTGGAATTTTATCCTGATTACTAGTAAGTAATTTAGTAGTTTGTTCCAAATCTTACATATTCCCAGTAAAATTTCACAAATACAATGCCCTCCAATAAAAATAAAAAAATATCTTAAAAATATGATAGGTACTTTTCAGTTATGGTTGAAAGTTAAGGTACGTACGGTGACAGAGGTAACGAAATATATTGATGTAATATCTCTCTTTCACTCTCTGTCTGTCTGTCTGTAGATGCTCCATTAAGAGGGATGAAGCAGCAGTAACTTGACCGTCAGCAAAAGAGATGTTGAGGTTTATGGCATCCTAGTCTGTTCAATGCCAGCTGTAACCACTGCGCCTTTATTTCGTTTATTGTTAATATTATTATTATTATTATTATTATTATTATTATTATTATTATTATTATTACAATATCTCGCTACCTTATTATTGTTATTTCTCGTTCTCCCCAAAATTTCACTTTTAACGTTCGTTGATTTTCAGAAACTGGTCGACACAACCGTTGACTTTCAGAAAACTGACTACTGACTAAATGACACAACCGATTCCTACACTTTTAACATATGTAATCTCTCTGTTGTCCAGTGTCCATTCTAGTCGGCTAAATCACGGTCCAGTAGTTATACGCAAAAACTGAGGGTGGTCTTATTATACATTCTTATTTTTAAAGTTTAATTTTCTACTGAGGACAGATTGCGCGGTAAGACATTTAAGTTAAAGTATATTTAGTAGGTATAGTATATCGAAAATTTGGTTTTGATCGCAGTCCTTTTTTTTTTTTTTTTTTTTTTTTTTGAGACTTCAAAATGAAAGTGGAGAATATTTGTGAATCAAAATGACGAAATTCTGTTCCACAAGGAGAGGAGTTTTCCTTTCTCCTACCCAGAGTTTTCCCTCGTCCTACTTGAGAGTTATCCTTCGTCCTAAACTCTTCCCTTTGCGTTTCGTACCTGTTGGGGAATTGTTGGCGATCTCTCCTTGTTGCTAAATTTTAACCTGACGTAAAACATTAGTCAGACTCAAGAAAGAATGAGTCTACTCTGGGCACCCGGAATCGATAACTGTCGCTCCGTCCGAATATGTAACGTATAAATTTGATTTAAATCTCTCAATATTTCTCACACACAAAAAAATATATATATAAAGAAAAAAATTTGCCACGTATGGGGGTCATCTAAGATTTCTTTTTTTTTAAGTTTGAATAAATTGAAGCGATATTTTTCACTGCAAAAATGAATAAAAAACGAAAAGCAGATTGATTATTCCTGTTTTCATTTTGCGCAGAGTGGGGTAACCAGGTTTGCACCAGCATACCGTCAACATCTAGACGTGTACGATGTAGTCCTAGTTATTTTTGAAAGTAGAGTTTGTGACCACCGGTTCGGGTTTGAAGTTGGCCCGTCGTTAATTACTTTCAGCGAGAGAGAGAGAGAGAGCATTACTCGGGTTCTTTGCAGCGTCCTTTATGGAATCTATGAAGTCTTTCAGCGCTGGAAAGGAAATTGAGAGTCAGTAGGTTTGAAAGGTGTAACAGAAGGAAGACATCGTAGTTGCACAATGAAGTAATTGTTAGGGGAGGGTGGATAGCAAGATGGGAGATAGTATGAAGGAATAAAAGTGGTCGTAGCTATAGTAGATTCACATCAACGGTGCATTTGAAGTCTGGGCCAGCCCCTTACGACGTTCCTGATTGGCTGTTGATAAGCCAATGACAGGGCTGGAAACTCTCAGTCTCTCGAGAGATTTCACATAGGCAGGATGCGTGTCCCACCTCTCCTGAGGGATACGCCTTTCAAGAGAGGTGGAACATACATCCTGCCTATGTGAACTCTCGAGAGACTGGGAGTTTCCAGCCCCGTGATTGGCTTATCAACAGCCAATCAGGAGCGTCGTAAGGGACTGGCCTAGACGCCATATGCACGGTTGATGTGAATCTACTATAGCTGCGACCACTTTTATTCCTTCATACTATCTCCCATATTGCTATCCACCCTCCCCTGACAATTATTTCAGTGCAACTACGATGTCTTCCTTCTATTACACCTTTCAAACCTACCGACTCTCAATTTCCTTTCCAGCGCTGAAAGACTTCATAGATCCCACCCAATGTTTGGCCTACGGCCTAAACGCTATATCCCGGGAATCATAATGAGAGCGAGGTACTGCATTGTCCACTCGGCTTAAAAAGAAGCATACGAATCTGTTTCGCTTCATAGATACTAAAGTCTGCTGAATTCAAATGCATTTTTACTAGGGCAGCACAAAGGACCCACCATCACTTATCGTTAGTATTTTAGCAGAAATTACGTCACTTCACGTGTTTCACTTTGGTTTTGGGCACAGACTTCCACAGGGATGATTCCCTCTCCTGGGCGGGAGGGGGGGAGGGGTGGCTTGTACGTTTTCAAAGTAAGTTGTGTTCACTCTCGACGTGGTTCGGAAGTCATGTAAAGCCGTTGGTCCCGTTGCTGAATAGCACTGGTTCCAGGCAACGTAAAAACACCAAACAAACAAACATCAAAGTAAGTTGTTTCTTATATGACAGCAGTCTCTGAAACAGTACTTACTTTATATATTTTGGCGTTTTTATGGGCTCCTTTTAATAGATGCTTTTTATATATGCGTGTATATATATATATATATATATATATATATATATATATATATATATATATATATATCTATATATATTTACATATTTTATATATATATATATATATATATATATATATATATATATATATAATGTGCTACATCTAAAGCAGGTAGTTGAGCATTTTCGCCTCTTCCACCTTGTATTTACTGCACTCATGTTGAGAGTCAGGCTATGCTGAAAAAAAAAAAAAAAACAATATCCGAGTTTCCCTCCCTCCATAATGAGATTGTGTTCAAAAAAAAAAAAAAAAAAAAGGGTCAAACACAAAGAGGGGATAATCATCAGGCATCCTCTCCTCCAGGGAGAAGGACATGAAGCCCTGTTCGCCTATGTTTTCGAAGGTAGGCTTTGTAAACAATCAGACGGGGTAGCCAGGGGCTCTCCTTCCTCCTTTGGGTCCGACATTTCCAGACATGTAATCAAGTTGATATTACGAAACGTCGGAATAAAGAAAAGACAAATGGCCTGCTTCCTTCGTCCAACCATGATTTGATGTCTGCCTTGGTCTTCGTCTGCCTGCGCCTTGGCATATGTATGTATGTATGTGTATGTATGTATGTATATATATATATATATAGATACCTATTGGTCGTATGTATGTATGTATATATATATATATATATATATATATATATATATATATATATATATATGTATAATACATATATATATATATATACTATATATATATATATATATACTATATATATATATATCTATATATATATATATATATATATATACACTATATACTGAACAATCACACTGGGAAAACGATTCATGTATGTGCACTATTTACGATATATACATCCTCGAAAGAGTACAATAATATAATCGCACCATGTCACAAATACGCACCTGTAAAAAAAAAAAAAGCAGAAAAAGAGGGCTCCGAAAGAGGAAAAAGAAGTGACAAGAGGAACGAGACGGCCAAAATAGAAAGAACTCCTTGGCGTTTTGATCGCCTCTCTCGCATGTTATTATTGTTCTATCCATTGAACCATCTACCTTTGTTCTAAGGTCCATTGTGTAGCTGTCCGTCAAAATCCTTGTGACGCTGTAGCTCTCTCTCTCTCTCTCTCTCTCTCTCTCTCTCTCTCTCATGAAAAAGAGATTTGGGGCTAACCCACTTAACTCGCGTCATAAGAAAGATACAAGTTCGTACACACACACACATATATATTTTCCAAACAAGAACTGTTTTGAATCCAGATTATTTTATATATACATATATATGTATATGTATGTATATATATATATATATATATATATATATATATATATATATATATATATATAATGTGTGTGTATTCGTCAGGAAATCACCAAGACTGCAACGGCTAACTGTGCTGTTTATATGATATATATTATATATATATATATATATATATATATATATATATATATATATATATATATATATATATATATACATAATGCCCTAAAATGTAAGACTGCAGTATCTGCAAAAATACAAATATGAGAAAAATCATAGATATTGCATTTTTTCCCTGCCTCACTACTCATTTTTCAGATACTGTGAATGGGACCCTCTATACATACTGGTGGAAAGCATTGAAGAATTAACCCTGAAACTGCATGACTTCTTGTTGTGTATTAATGTTTCACTAGCCCCATAGGTGGCATATCTGAATTTCGAAATTGGCAGATTTTAGGGCTATATATACATATATATATATTATATATATATATATATATATATATATATATAATCATTATCGTAAAGATAAATCACATAGGATATAAGAAAGCTTTATAT
>NC_061101.1:22595482-22626985 GCF_015104395.2 Macrobrachium nipponense | reverse complement strand
GACCAAGAAGGTAAGTGAAAAAGATACATCATCAGTTACGCTACTCAAGCAGAGATGACAAAGTGTAGAGGATCCTAGACTATTCAAACCTCAATTACAGTTAACTAGAGAAGAAGAAAACAACAAACAAACAGAGTGGAAGTGCAAAAGCAGCACAAGCCTTCAAATAAGGTCTTACTAAATGATGCAATATAAAAACATTGTTACCTTGATCTCAGCTAACTCCTTACTTGCTATCTAAGTTATTTTTAATAATGCCAGTGTGTAATTACCGTGCTAACTTCACCTTTTCCTGTAGTCTCCTCAAATGTTTCAGCGTTAATGAAACCAATAAAATCAAGCACAAGGTGGGGAACAAACCATTACCATTCTCCTGTCATGCAAACTTGCCTGCCCACTGTCCATGCATTAATGTTCTTAAAATTCCTCAGTGCCATTCCAGCGCTATTCACTACTACGAGGAGAGGCTAGAAAAGAAGGAGAATATGAACGGAAGTACAGTAAAGGGAATGAAAGGGGATTTCAGCTAGGGGACAAAGGAATTCTGCAAAGTACCTCAAGTAACGTCTACAGTGCACTGTTGGCACTACCTTGGAGCTCAGTCCTTTTCCTCCTCCTAATAAAAACATGCCATCCTTGATGGCATCTTGTAATAAAACAAACTTGTTTCATCCCTGGTCGAAATGCATTCTGTTGGTAGTGAGGTTTTTCTGTTAAAAAAATTATACATAAGTGGAAAGTTGATTTGGAATGAAGGAACATTTTCCTCCTTAGGAACGATGTCCCAATATTCTAGGTCAGGAGTTGTCGCAACTTGTTGGTGTTTATTGATGGGAGTTACTTGGTTAGGGTAGAGGAAGTGCATCACATTTCCAAAGGGAACAAGGTCCATTGGTGTACTCCAAGAAGAATCTAGTATGCACTGCGTCATGTAAAGGTCTGATTAATTGCAGTGCGTCAACTCCAACTAAACCCTCAATGGGTTTACTTTCACCATTTGAACCCAGAGATGGTTCAGCTAGAGAATAACCTTTGTTGATGACATTGTTGATAGCCACATCGAGCTGATAAACATGCAATTGAATATCAAGAAACATGCAACCGACTGTCAAATTCAGGGTTAGCTAACATAGCAATAGGATACTTTTCCCACCAGGGATAAAGCATTCTTTTTTCTTTTTTTTTTTTAAATGCTCGGTAGCACCAAAAAAGGTAGTGACAGCACAGCGGGTATTTGCATGCTCGTAGGCCTCCTAAGCCCTTAAGCAACAGACATTGACAGATAACTTCTCTACCTCCCCGTATCTAGAAGGTACCTAGGGTGCCGTCCACACGGTCGAACAATGTCTGACGGACAAACATTGTTACCAATTAACATTCTTGTCTGCCGGTCTTTGCCTGGTGAGCAGAGTAAAAACACTGGTATACAACCTCATCTGGTACCAGTGTTTGTTGCCAGATCTTCCATCGTTTCAACGCATATGACGTCATCCTGCTTCGCCTATGATATGGTAACAATGATTGTCCGTCGGACAATGTTCGACCGTGTGGACGCACCTTAATAGTGCGAGAGGTGTCAACATCATGACATTTTATAAGACACCACAGAAAGCTGAAAAGGTTGGTAACAAGTCTTGATGTGTTAAATATTTACAGAATTTATGAACAGTTGCGGATGCCCTACCATTACTTTGGTTAGGGATAGTACAAAAATGTGAGCGTATGATTTGCAAATATTACATTTAAAAACTGAGTGTATTGGCTTTACTTGACAATTGGTTGAATCTTGTTTGCTACTAGTGCATAATGTGCGTAAGCCAATTGAAGAGCACCTCCTGTGGTCAACCAATTTCTCAAATTTGGTGCATTTTATCATGCTATGTCCAGTACCACTACAAAACTGGCAGTGTTTGATATTAGCACTATTAACAATACAGTTTACATTATCTATAGGTCGAGCAGTGAGGGTGAAATTTTCTAGCGTTGACTGAGAATTGATTTCCGAGAGATTTGAATTTTTCTGAACTTGTTTACCTTTTGGTGTACTACTTGGTCCTTTACATCAACATTACCTTTGGGATTGATGTTGACATTAGGTCTGAATAATGTCTGAAGTAGTGATCATACAGATCTACAATGGAGGGGTAGTTGTGGTTTACTTTATGAATTAACTCTCTCCTAACTGAAGGGTGTAATTTAGCAAAAATTATGTAATAGTAATTTTCAATCTGAAGATTCAATATCTATCAGGTCTACGTTATATTGTTTCATCTCCTGCACAATGGCTCTACACACATTAATGTAAGAACAAACATCCTCGTATGAGACATCATAATGTTGGTGAGAGTTCAATTAGTTTGAAACTTTCGTCTCAATATAAGAAATTACTAAAATTCCTCTTTCAAGAAAGTGAGGGTTATTGTACATAGCCAGATAAAAAAAAAAAAATTATGCCAATATACAAGTTTATTGGCATCAGATAATGTTCTGGCAAGCATCAAAACAGTTATCACATTGTATCAAAAGTGTTTTGAACTCGAATACGTTAGCTGATTTGCCGTCAAATTCCTAGCAGGCTAGTTAAGCTAACTTAACTGCCATTACAGGCTTGGTCGGGTTAACGTTTGTTTGAGATTGCGGGCCTGTACCGAGGGGGCCCCGGTTCGAACAAACCCACCCCCCACCCCCCGCAAAAAAGGAAAAAAAAATCTGGAAGTCAATATTTTCTGACTATCCTTTTCGTTGAACCGTACTTATAAAGTAATAGATAAGAATCTTTATTTTTTTCTCTCTTTTTTTTTTTTTTGGCAATTTTTGCTATTTTGTTAGTAAACATTAACATCATTCTTTAGTAGTAGGAAATACAGTGATAATAGGAATATGAGATAGGCCACCATATTTGTAAATTATTTTAATTAAAATTCTGTTAACCAAAGTCAGTACTTGAATAACACCTAATCGGATAGAAGGGCATAGACCGCATACTCAAATTTTCTTTTAAAAATATAACTAAAATAACATTTTCAAGTTACATTGACCACCTGTTGATCTATTTCACTTCATTTACTACGATCATCTTCATCAACACCATAATTTACGAATACTAGATCCAAAGTTGCTTCATCTGCCACCTTATAATCTTCTGAAGATACTCTTAAATTGATTGATTGCAGCGCAAAATGCTGATTTTCAATTCACCTTCTCAAAATGCATCAAGTTTCCCCGAAGCATCAGTTACGTAAGAATCAACGTGCCCGTCATTTTTTTACCCCCCAAAAACTCAAAAGGCTTCAGTAAAAGTTATATATGAAACATGAACTCAAAATCATACAAAAATCAGTATTTTTGACAAAAACAAACATAAATTATACTAGACATGGAACAGATTGAATGGGCTAGGGTTAGGCTAATTGAAATGTCGAATACTGATAGAATAGGGTTAAAACATAGACGATGACGCACATCGATCGCTCATTGTATATATTTTCACTCGATATTAAATAGGTGGAACACCAAATTAAACCCTCAAGAAAACTTTCCTAAAGATTGGAGTTTCATTAGCAACATTAGCTGTAGGATACTGCCATACGCACTAAAATAAACATGTGAAGTCTTTCTATATGAAGTGTTGAAGGCAATTTTGAATCCAATATGGCGTCCCACCGAGCGAGAGTGAAACCTGAACCGCCGTGACATACTTCCTTCTCAGCGCTCAATTATTGGTGTACTGAGCACGAACTGCATATATGTGTAATGCTTATCGCTATTGCGCAAGATTTTCGTTGTAATCGGCACAATGAAACAGCATTTTGTCGCCTATACTTGTGAAAGTTTTAGACATGGAATTCAGGGGGTCATCATATGGTTGAAAGGGTAGTACTCGTATCTTGTAATTCGTGGTTTTATTCTCAGCTGCTGCAAGTCAGTGTAAGCACGACTTCAGGTACTTTCAATGCGCGTATATTGAATCAACTGAGACATTTAGTAATTTTGAATTTTCATCGTGTATTACAATTAACACTCCACGCCGACTATTTGTGGTTATGGAAGAGAGATTTTTTTTTTTTTTTTTTTTTTTTGTGAGGGAGGCATGCAATTGTATTATCAATTTATTATTTTCTTCTGAAATTTTGGTAGATCTAAGTATATAGCGTCCGGGCAACAGCTCCTATGATCCCACCCAAGCTACGCCTCTGCGGGGCTAAAGTCAACACTATTTTATGGTAGTAGTTTATTATAGTTTATTATAGTTACGAAGTGAGGAACGTCATGTTGGAAGACATACGATGGAAATAGAAGTGCGGGGTAAAAGGAAGAAGGGAAGACCAAGAAAGAGATGGCGTGATTGTGTAGGGGAAGATATGGTATTGAAAGGTATAAATGAGAACGAGGCACAGGACAGAAATCGGTGGAGACGACTCATTCGGAATGGCGACCCCATATAAAAATGGGTTTAAGCTAGGAAGAAGAAGAAGAAGATGTTTATTATAGTTTACGTTACTGATTTTGTAGAGATTAAAGAAAACGGAATTTAAAGCTGTAACTAAACGAAGATGTACTTATCATCGCAAAACAATTCAGCAAAATAGTACACGAAACTTCACTCAGAGCATAGGGTTTTGGCTAAAAAGATACGATGTCATTTTAATGACGTTTAAAAGTAATGAGGCAGATATGATAAAATTATTTTTTCCCAAACAATCCCAAAACAATTTGATTGCTTGTCTTTCTTCTTTATGAATTTTTCTTCATTAGTGTTTCTAACAATTTTAGGAGTGATTTGGAAAACTGCGTCTTAACGGTAAGGGAAAACCATACAGATGTCTGGGCCAATGAGACACTCGCACTGCCCTAAGGTCCCCTTCCAAGATCGAGATGGTCTGGCCAGTGAGATGCTTATCAAGTGCGGGACTGTGGAGTATAAAGAATCATGTTAGGCAGAATGTCGCACCAAAATCAAAGGTGGCCTTGACGCCATCCGTACTCTCTCAAGATACCCTGCACGATCCAACTCCATTCCTACCCTACTCGAATACCCACTCACACCAATATAGCCATTTCTGGACGTGGAAGACTCAGTGCCCTTAGCATTGCCGGCAGCCAAAAAATCGGCACATCCTTTGCGTTAGTTGCATTTTAACTATAATTGGTTATCCATACATACTTACATACATACACAGTATACAGTATACTAAGAACAAGACCTCATTGAAGGTGGATGGTATCTAGGGAGTGATATTTATTCTTAATAAAAAGTTTACAAGTTTATCAGGACTAACAGTCATTGTCAAATAACGATGGATACTTGGCAACGATCTGATATTCCTGAAAGCTTGTAACTTTTTTTGGAATAAATATCTCCGCTAGAGACCATCCATTTTCAATGAGGTCCTGTTTGTAATTGTACGGACGCACGGAACAATTATGTAAGTAATATATATATATATATATATGATATATAATATATATATATATATATAATGAATTATATATCTTACTTACATAATATATATATATATATATATATATATATATATATAGTGGTAGCTTTATTGCAATGGTAACTGGCAACATACACATGTGTGTGTGAGAGAAAGTGCCTAACTGATTATCGTTGCAATAAAACTACCCTCGAGTATTTAAAACGCTGAATAAAAGAGGCATCATGAGAGATCAAGTTATAATTGACGCAGAATATCTTTACGTTTTGGTTAATACATAGTCGTAGATTGTTATAATTATTTGTATTACTAAATCGTAAATGATTCTGAACACTGAAAATGAGAATTTATGCATTTACAATGCCAATGGTATTCTGCGTCAATTAGAATTTCATCTCTCATGATGCATTTTTTCGCCTTTCCAGCTTCCATGACTAGCATACAATAATTTATTGTAGGTTACCTTTATGTCAGCAATAACCATTCAAAACTAAATGAAGTCAACGTAGTAATATGGGCTTGATCATGGTTACTTTACTATAGTAGATTCACATCAACCGTGCATTTGACGTCTAGGCCAGTCCCTTACGACGCTCCTGATTGGCTGTTGATAAGCCAATCACAGGGCTGGAAAATTTCAGTCTCTCTCGAGAGTTAACATAGGCAGGATGTGTTTCCCACCTCTCTGAGAGATACGTCTCTCGCGAGAGACTGAGAGTTTCCAGCCCCGTGATTGGCTTATCAACAGCCAATCAGGAGAGCGTCGTAAGGGACTGGCCTAGACGTCAAATGCACGGTTGATGTGAATCTACTATAGTAGTACGGTGGAAGGATATATCTCTACCCTGACTGGCTGCTCTGACGTCACTTGAATGGGGGTGCTCTCCTAACTGAATCCTTCTCCTAACTAAATCCTTCCTGTATTGCTGTTCAAGATTCTTTGGTATTCCTCCAGTCACTGTAACACCTGCCTCTTCTGCTCCTTGCTTTAGTTGCCACTACCTAGTAACTTCATGTATCAACAGATTTGGAACCTCGTGCTTGTCTCATTAATGGCCTTTCATTTGGTTGCTACTCATTAGCGTCTTTTATTGGCAGTCTTGGTACTGCTGTTTCTGGTTCTGGTTCTCAAATGGCTGTTTTCCAATGATCGCTTCTTTTCTAGGCCCACAAACACATTCTACAGCAGGACTTAAAGTGGGTCAAGTACCTCACTGACCAGGGAACCCTAAGAGCAAACTTCAGGTCAATCCATGGGGTAGTTTTTCTTTATTCACGTCCTTATCCCTAAGACACACTTTGCATGCATGCTGGAGTTTCCATTTTACTGCTTTCATGTGTATTAGTTATGTATATTGTTGGCCTACAATCTTAAGAGTGATATACATGTGTAATTTTTCAGGGGTTCTGATTCCTTTTGTGTTCGTGATCATATTAAAACATAGCCTTGAACTTCCTTTGGTATGTGATGTGAAGAGAGATCCGTTTTCGTTTTTGTTCATTTTAGATTGTATTCTTCATTGATGGAGAGATTTACGTCTAGATTCAGTTATTTCCAGCTGTTAACTGCACTGAAGTTTCATCCCTGACGGTTGTCCATTTTCATTATGCTTTTTTGTTTGTCTTTTTATTTTATCTGCTGAAAAACATTTTAGTGTGGAACCTTATTATTGTTAATGGGAAATCTTTTGTTACCCTTTAGTTCTGGTCCAACCTACTAAGCCACAAAACAGGAGACAATTATCCTCTCTTGCAGTGTATACAATGGCACGAGGTGACAGCCCAGAAGGATATGAAATAAACAGGAGCGTTGTGTTCTTGAAATCACTGTGGAGCCAGCGTCAGCCAAATATATTTTGTTACTAGGAAAGTGAACCATTTATGTTGGCACGAAGTCAGGGGGGGAGTGTAGCCATTAGCATTGTGGTTTGAACAACGGATTCAAATAAGGGACATCATCTGCTAGACGGTATTCCACATTAGGTGCTTTAGCCTGTGGCAAATCAGTTTGTCTACAGATACTGCATTGCTCCCTGCAAAATCAGTTGGGGAGCAAAATCAGTTGCACTCCTATTAATACAAGTCTGATAAGAATCTCTCTCTCTCTCTCTCCATAATCTTTTGTGTTAGCTGTTTTAGATTGGAGCCAAAGCAGATAATGTCCCGTTTCTAGCTAGTGAAGCGCTTTCAGTCGGAAAGTTCTCTCGTGATAGCCTTGTGATTTAAAGTGCTTCACTGTACGTTCTGATTTCTCGGTTTCGTGGTTCGCGCCCATGAGCCGGCGAATTTCTTGTCAACTAAAAAATTCCCTTTCGGTTACCGTATATGAAAATGTATCAATTCCGAGGAAGAGCGAATTAGATATTGAAGGACATTGGTAACTTGATGCGATATATATATATATATATATATATATATAATATATATATATATATATATACACATATATATATATATATATATATATATATATCTATATATATATATATATAAATAAACGCAACACACTACAGTAAGTCCCTGGTTCCTAAGAGCTCACTTCACAAACACAGTTGCGGACACACTACATTATTCGCCTCGCGTGAGGTGCAGAGCTCTGCAACCTGATAGTTACGTATATACTATATACCCTTTCTCTTTCATACTGTTTATTACATTATTTACACTAATATTGAATTACCTTTGTTTTTTTACAATTATGAATGTCTTAAGCTTTACTTTATTTAACAGTATACATCAGACTAATTTAATCCTGGTATTAACTACCGAACGATAGTCCTCTTCCTCTTCTTGCTAGATCTGTGTCGTATTTCTGCAGGACATGAAACCTGCCCAGTTTCGACACGGAGATGACCAAAAAACATACGACTAAACCTATAGCTACACGACGAAAACAGAAGGAAGTTCAATCTTGTTTTCTTCTGTCCCTGTAGCCAGACCCGACCAAGTCTGATTTTCGGATAGGGATGGCAGAGAGAGAGAGAGAGAGAGAGACAAAAGGGTATTTCGTATTCGGCTAACGAAAGTATTATATGGCTTGCGCATTCCACTAACGTAGTAGTCTTAGATGCCCACACGGGAGTAAATTATTGCCAGAGTGGTATTGTCATTCTGTCAGCCTCCATGAACGGGGTAGGCATAATGGGGACCTGGAGAGAAGAAAGATGGACATAGGCGTACAGAAGGTGGTTGGGGTGGGGATAGCAGGGGGTGGGGGGAGGTGACGATGTCGAGGTCTTTGTACTGTGTGGAAGTCGAACGCGAGCAGACGAACATGGTAATGAATTTAATATGAGAGAGAGAGAGAGAGAGAGTATAATTTCTCTATTTGCTAGACTTTTTGTCGAACATCTATAAAAGAGGAAATGTAGTTTTCTATATCACAAAAACAGTATTGATGAATTTATGAAATTTACTTCATAAAAGAGAGAGTGAGAGAGAGACAAAAGTTGCAATTTTTCGGTTGCTTGACTCTCCTTTTGTCGGATATCTAAAATAAAAAAAAAGCAGTTTTTTTTTTATAAAAAAACATTATTAATTAATTCATGATATTTACTCCACAAGCTCCAAAGCTGAGGACGAGATATCCACTATACAGTAATTGTTTCTCTATCGTGTGGATATCATTCATGGTAAAATATATATAAAAAATTATGAGTCAACACTCACAGACATGCACAATTTTCATACATAAAAGCTCTGTATGCTATTCACATACATTAGTACATTTTAATGATATATATGTGCTGAAAATAAATGGTTTACATTCGTCAAAAACCCAAAGAGAAAAGACCATGAAAGGCTATAAAAAAAAAACTCCTTCCAAAATCTCAGAAAAAAAAACTACCGATTTCAATTGTAGGTTTTTCTTTGTGTTCGATTAAACACCCTTAAATAATTTAAATGTATTACCTCGGTTACATAAGAATACGATAAAAAAAAAAAGGAATATGGAGAATGAATGATGAATTATTCAACTGGAATGACAAGAATAATGACGAATCATGAAATACTCAACAGAAATGTTACTGGCCCGCTGGGACAGTGGTTAGTGTCGTGGAATGCCACTCAGATGTCGCGGGTTCGCGCCTCCCCCCCCCCCCCAGGCGATGAAAAATCACTGGCACTGAATCGTGATCAGTTACTGTTGCAGTGTGGGGTCTGCGATGGGAGGTTGAAACCAACAATTTTTGGAATATTCATTTTCAAGTCGAGAGCCTGTGTGAGTAGCTTTTTGGTACCAATGGCATAAAATTGCCTGAAAGGTGAGATATATTTGTAACTTTGGAATTTGGGAGCAGGATAATATCACCCCTCATGAACAAAGAAAATTCTTTATCCATAATTATCGCCTTTTTGAGCAATATTGGAATTTAGAAGAGGCCAATGGGTAAAAGAGCAGTGTCAAATCCAACCTTGTCTAAAAACGGGTTTCAAAGATTTCATTACCGTTTTTTTTTAAAGAGGTTATGTGGTATGCCCCACTCCATTAGTGTGAAGAAGGGGAGGGTTTGTGGGGGGGGTTGGTTGTGCAATACTGCCATTAGTACTTTCATCTTCTGGCGTCATTAAGTAATGAAAAGTAAATTACTGTAGGCCTCGGTTGAAACAGTTTGCTACGTATCCATTTAAGGTAGGCATTTCATCCACCTTAGTGGGTGGATATCTTGAATTACTTACTCTCTACCCTCGTTCACTTGAGACTCGGATCGAATATTTAGTCATAAAGTACCTAAGTTAGCAAATAATATAATGAGTCTAGGGGCGGTGCTAGGAATTGCGGGGCCCGATCAGAAAATTCAACAACATTCTCTCTCTCTCTATCTCAGAACTCCGTTTTCTTTAAACTGAGACTGCAACATCTTGCACTCGGTGATAAGTTGCAGTGGTATATTTGTCATTATTATGACTGTTATTATTATAGAGATTAAGACTACCATTTTTTTTATTTAAGGCTAAAGTTGGCCATGATCGTGCGTCTAGCACTCCTATGGGTGTCAACAACATAGGCCACCACCGGACCGTGGCTGAAAAATTTCATGGGCCGCGGCTAGCACAGCATTACACGTTATGCAAAAAACTTGATTGCGCTGACGAAACTTCGTCGCATCGTTTACTTTAGCGCCTCAGTGGCGTGGTTGGTTTGGTGTTTGCTTCTCACCTCGGTGGTCGCGGGTTCGATTCTCGGGCATTTCATTGAGGAGTGAGAGATGTGTATTTATGGTGATAGAAATTCACTCTGGACGTGGTTCGGAAGTCAAGTAAAGCCGTTGGTCCCGTTGCTGAATAACCACTGGTTCCATGCAACGTAAAAATACAATACAAACAAAAAACACAAACAAACATCGTTTACTTTGTTGTGGAAGCTAGACTATAACACTTCTACGGAGCATTTCAGGGAATTTTATTTCAAATCTTTGGAGAGTCCACGGTGGGAGAGTCAGACTTGATGTTCTTAGTACAGCGGTTGACATGTATCCTCAGTACCTTCGACAGGCTGAGAGAGGAGAGCGGAATATGGTTGATGGAAGCGAGAGAGGGTGGTTGGTTTGTCGGCTGGCTGGCTGGCTCACTTAGCTTGAGCTGCCATTGTACTAGTGGGGGTTCTAGAGACCTGAAATGGATCTCTGACTCATTTAACTAAACAAAGCCGTTACTGCAGCCTTGGAAGTTCCTCGAATCCTCAGGGAAGTCACAAGAAAAGGTTCTCTTGCAAACCACAAATGATTCCTAGTATGACTGGCCTTCAGAAACTTCCTTTAAATAGGCATGGGCTAGACTGAAATGCCAGACTTAACGTGTTTTAATAGGCATGAGCTAATTATAATGTTGGGGGGAGTGAAAACGGAATGCTTGTCGGGGCGACAGATACTCTCATCAAGAACAGAGTAAGACTAAACACGATCAGTTACAAAAGGTCAACACTTATCCTTTTTGTGTTCAGACTTTCAAAAAAAAAAAAAAAAAAAACATTTCAAAACCTTCTGGTTGAATTCTAAATCCACTGGTCACCATCTTGTGAGTTCCAGTCATATCAATTTATCCACCGGTAAACAAGGTTCATGACTTGATGGCACACAGTCTTGGGACTATTTTCAGGCCCAAAAATTTGAAATGCACATCATCTGCCAGAGAAAATGGTATTTTTGTGATCTGGTCACTTTATGATCATTATGGATTAAATTTGTCTACTTGAACACTTAACCGTAATCCTCTCAAGTCCAAGATGTTACTACTGAAGAATACGCAATAAACAAAAATGGGCATCACCTTCTCCTGTGAATTATAAGTGACCACATCAAATGAACTTCAGGCTACGCTGTGAATACGAAATATTAACTATATCTCCCACTGTTACTTTACAATTCAACCATACCAATGCTTGAGGTCGAACAGAAAAGAAGAACAGTTGTAAGTTTTTTTATAATGATGCTGAGAATGCTAACACTGATGAAGTCATGGGTGTCTATGGTCTGAACTACCAAAGATAACTAAGGAGTTAGCCGTACAAGATCTAACACTGACAATGGCCAGTGTGATAAATGAACTTTTTACTACGTTTGAAATCATCAATGATGGGATGACGCATAAGAGGAACCTGTAGACAGAGAATATTTTAGTTTGATGTAAAATGAGGATAATCAAATGTAACAGACTGGCACTGCATTAAATGTCTGATAAAATACTAGTGTCATACATCATGAAGATACATTTTCTGTAGAGTTTGCACAATCATGGAAATTTACCTGGGTTTGATATCGTTATGAAAATCGCTGTGCCAGCGAAATTCTAAGCCTCTAAGAATTTGTACAAAGTCAGATAAACATTAGAAAAATAGGTTTTGGTGCCAGTGAAATTCTAAGCCCATAGGAATCTGTACAAGACAACAGAAGCATTAATAGAAAAGTAGGTTTCGTTGCCAGCGAATTTCTAAGCCTCAAATAAGTGGTACTACGATCCTACATAAACAAAAGAAAAGTAGTTTTTTTTTTTTTTTAGAAAAATCCTTTGTTGCATTTCCCGTTTAGATTATCAAAACCCAGGACCACTCCAGCCACAATGTTAATAGTTTCAAACACAACAGCGGGCTGGATATCTGACTGATTTGGACTTTGATGTGGGTCACAGTCACATTATGCATAACTTTAGCGGCAATCATGGAAGTGCAAGATGGCTATCACTTTCTTTTTGCCTCTGGGGTGGCATACTGAATCCCTTCACAAAGCAGAAATATATCCTGATGTCATATTTTAAACCCTGTCGTGCACCAGTTCATCTATTGTTCTCAATAAATAATGTATTTGAATTGGGAAAGATAGGTAACAAGTGTCGACACCGTTACTTTGAATGCCAGAGACAATCCATTGAATAACAATGTTATTGATCAAAGGAAATGGTGCTGTGGGAGGTATTCCTGAAAAATCCTTGCGACTCCTCAAATCACTTGTTTTGTTTCACCGGCACGTTCTGTATTCTGTAAATCATAGGAGTTGGGCTGTAAAAAGCTTACATTATGTAACTCACTGAACTGCCATTCTTGCCACCAGAAATTATTCCGGATGCATTGGAAGAACTTATGGCTAAAGCGTTTCTCCTGAATTGGGACTAATGGACGTCCTTGTTTGGGAAGAAGTGGCTTGGGCATGTGCATGCCCAAGTATTTTATGTCATCAGTAAGACAGTTGAACGCTGGCTTAATAGTCACTGCAGGTGGCAGATACTCTCTAGCCTACCCTTGAACCAACTGATAGACCTACACTGCACCACGAAGCCAATAATACTAAATTAAATATTCACTGGTAATAAATTTTGCCTGCTTCAGCGGGATAATAAATGGACATGTAGTGTACAATGGCTAATTGCTGGGAAAATTATCTGGTGATAAATCATTCAATTCCTTTGAAGCATGTTTGTTTTCTCTTATATTGAACGTTCTGAGTATATATCATGAATCCTGTCTTCATACAATTTGTATATTCATACTACCAATGTTTGGTAAATTTAAGGTATATATTGTCGTTAGCCATCAGCCTATCAGGTATTAACTGTAATGTTATTGTTAATTATAGTCAATTATCAGGGAGTTAAAATCGTTTTAAATAAGCTGTCCGGCTTTGAGGCGAAAAGACCAGAAAGTCCAAACGGAACAATCGACGGTAGTACTTCTCACTGACATGGACGAAACGACCAAAGTTGAGATTGGGAAGCTCTGACAAAGGTTCGTTGTGCCGCTTACATTACCCACCTGAAGAATCAATATTTCATAACACCGACAAGTAAGACCTATGAATTGATATCAACATAATGCTACAGAAACTAACCAGTGCTTTCATCACCGTCAAATCAGCCCCGTCCTGCTTGCATTATCACTAAAATGAAGACGATGATTCACGTTTGTAAGCTGGGATATTAACCAGTTACTGAAAAGCTATAGTCTAGTTAAAACTAGTTAAGGATTTGGTCCTCACGGCTAAATCCTATTCAAAGAACTTTAGACTGACGAATGACAAACGTCTACTTTCCCTAGATAGATTGTTAGTTGTTGTTATCCCCTCCCATTTTTTTGTTTATCAGACCATTCTCTTTCGATCTCGCATTCAATCAGCAACCGGACCACATTTCACCCCTTACCATTCGGGTGTGTGTATTGCCATAACGCTTCCGTGGTCGTCACAGGAGATCAGCGCTGATATATAAAAGATCAGGCGTTGCTCCGTGTTTGCTCAAGTACCTTTCTAATTTATAGCATCACCAGCAGAATACACTCGCATGAAAATAAAAAAGAAATCATGTCGATGTTGGATAGTTATTCGGATGACTGGTTGAGTATTCGAAAGGCGCAGCGTTTTCGTCTGGGGAGATGTGTGGGGCAGCATAGGAACTGATATTCTCTCTCTCTCTCTCTCTCTCTCTCTCTCTCTCTCTCTCTCTCTCTCTCTCTCTCTCTCCCCAGTAGAGACAGAGGAGAAACCAGGGTACAGAAGAATTAGACAGGGGGGAACAGACAACTCCCGAATAACAATGAAGAGGTGGTGACAATGATTCAACAGTCTACTTACAGAAAAGGAACCAGAATCCTTGTTTTTGATATCACTTAACCTTTCTATTATACAGTTGTAAATGATTTTTATTTAGCTTCGTGATGGTGGAAAGATATTTTCAGCAGTTTTAAAGTATTTAGCTATGAACATAAAGCACTTCAAAGTGTGTGTGTGTGTGTGTGTGTGTGTGTGTGCAACTAATGGGCAAGACTATCAATGAAGCAGTTTCGTTCAGATAAAGTTTCCCTTTAATGAAAAACCTTCAATATATATATATATATATATATATATATATATATATATATATATTATATATATATATATATATATATATATATATATATATATATATATATAGATATATATATATATATATATATATATATATATATAATATATATATTATATATATATATATATATATATATATATATATATATATATATATATATATATATATATATATATATATATTAATATATATATATATATATATATATATATATTATTATCTGATATATATATATTATATATAATATATATCTATGTATATATATATATATATATATATATATATATATATATATATATAATCTCACATCACTGACATTTCTCTCTTCGCAAACATTCAGCTACAAGAATGGTTGACTATCCAGTTTGCTCTACCTCGGAAGAAGTAACAGCGCAGGAGGAGTATGATTATAAGTGGCTGGTCACACGGCGGATTCGATCCGCTCAAACCAACGCCATCTTGAATTCAAGATGGTGTTGCTCAAACAGGGAGAACTGATGATTTCGGTAACGCGTGATTACTCTTGCGCAGAGGCCCTTTGCAATGAAGTATGAAAAATGCTAATTAAAGATTTTCCATATAAACCTTCTCCCTCTGGGATCAGGTTGCAAGCTCGAAACCCGACCTCACTTATTCATATGCATAGATCACAAAATAGTGCCCATCAGTTTTTCATTTGGCATCAAATCTGGCATGATTACGCACAGCCCCATCTGTTCTTGAGGTCCTACCAATTTATTTAGTAATAATTCCATTCATAATACCCAAAAATTGAATAATATGATGCCGGGATAAGAGTGGTACAAAGTTAAGTGTATCTTAGTTTAACCAGACCACTGAGCTGATAAACAGCTCTCCTAGGGCTGGCCCGAAGGATTCGATATTTTTACTTGGCTAGGAACCGATTGGTTACCTAGCAACGGGACCTACAGCTTGTTGTGGGATCTGAAACACTTATATCGAGAAATTAATTTCTGATCGCCTGAAACAAACTCCTCTGATTCCACGTTGGCAGAGCGGGAATCGAGCTCGGGACTGCCGAATCGGTAGGTGAGCACGTAAACCACGATAAGTTGTACAATGAGTGGAAACGGTTTCTCATGATATCTTCATATACGAAAATATGATGTTTCTTTCGTTTCGCTTACAGTACCTAGTAGACTTCCGTCATTCTCCAAGGAAGAAGGCGTGATCCGACCTACAGCTTACTCTAGGCGCGTTCTAAAATCTACAGTCAAATAGGGCGTTGTTTCACCAACGAAAATTAGAATCAATACGCTTTATTTTATTAGAGATAATTGTTCTGCATTATTTAACATGCACATTATCTATTTTCTATATTTTCATTCTAATAAATAAATCATAAATATCCTATCCTAAAATTCCTGTATATTTAACTCAACACGAAACACCTTTTTCTTACCGTTTTAGGCTTTTCCATAAGGCTTTCCTACATCCCCCCCGCCCCCCACCCCCGCCACTAAACCCTAACAACAAAAACAAAGTAGTTCGTAGGCTTACTCCCAGAGTAAGCGAAATATTATGCTTGAGGAAAGGAATGGTATAGAAAATGGCAAACCAAAGCTTTGTTACGAAACTTTTCTCTAGATCTTGTGAAAAGTATAGATCCTGTGAAAATGGCATCGTTTATAAATTAAATTAACTTTAAGGCTAAAAGGTGATTTCACCTTTATAACTATACTCCGTTTTTTTCCATCTGTCCATCCACCTGTGATGTTTTTGTGTGGTAACACTGCGTCCCGGGCTTTAGATAGCGACATTCAGCTTACATTCAACGATTATAATAATATCCTATTTCGAATATTAACGGTGTAATTTGCATACATTAAATTATTAAAATACTTTTCAGTTGCAAACGTACACCCAGATATCCTTTTATTTACCTAAAACTTACACATACCGTAACTATCTAAAGCCCGGGACGCAGTGTTACCATACAAAAACACCACAGGCGGATGGACAGATGAAAAAAAAACAGAGTATAGTTTGAATTCAACCAACTGGAAACAAACAATGACAGACGCAACTGAATTTGACGAAGTTCAAAATACGAACGAGCTGGAGTCCAAATCAATGACAGGACAAAATAGACAGAATTAATAAGAGTCTAGACTATCCAAGCCGACTCAGAACCAGACGATGAGAGAAGGAAGACCGACGAACGTGTTTCAACAATGGAAGGAAAATGTACTTTTCATTAAAGGTCAGTTTTCCCAGTTTTCAAAAAAGAAAACTTTAGTGCTGGCTTTGTCTGTCCGTCCGCAATTTTCCTGTCCGCCCTCAGATCTTAAAAACTGCTGAGGCTAGAGGGCTGCAAATTGGTATGTTGATCATCCACCCTCCAATCATCAAGCATACCAAATTTATGCCCTCTAGCCTCAATAGTGTTTATTTCATTTAAGGTTAAAGTTAGCCACAATCGAGCGTCCGGCAACGATAAAGGCCAGGCTACCTTAAAGTTTCCTGGGCCGCGGCTCATACAGCATTATAGCGAGAACACCGAAATATAGGCCTGTTTTCGGTTACGTTGATTGTACGATGTATAGAAAACTTTGTTTCTTCGACGCATTTTTCACTTATTTTGGGTCGGAATCCCAGATATTTACTGCGATGGAAAATGTCAAACCAGGAACTTGTTGTTGTTGAAGATTAAGCTTGCTTTATGCCAGCACGGTTGGTTGGTTGGTTTTATAAAGTTTAGGTGTAACACCAAGCACTGGGGCAGCAAAGGCCATTCAGCGCTTACTGTATAACTTTATGAATTTACAAGATGTGTTATATCATATAAAACAGGTTTATTTCTTTGAGATAAATTACTATATATTTTGAAGTGGGGCATTTTCTCCCAGTACTTCTCTAAGTGGTATATTACATATATGTTGTTGGATCTTCGTTTTCCTTCATATTTATAGCATTCCGTCGGCAGATGACGGACTGTGACCAGAGTACGACAGTGGTCACAGTTATGCTAGCACGGGCTCTTGCTCATAGAGCAGCAGCCCGTAGAAATCCGGGAACTCTATAAAGTCGGACGCCGCTGCTAATGTCCGCACTTGGCGGTGAAACGAAAAACAAGTCACTGACGAGTCGGAAATCGAAGGGGCGCTGCGTCAGCATGTTTGAAATCAACGAACCAAACGGGCAGAAACTGATGCTGTCTAATAACTCGGGCCCCGTTGTGGTGGTGTAACGAATGGAATAATTTACTGGCAGAAGGTTATTCGACCCTCTTCTGTGACTGAAGCCGAAACCGACGACGCCCTTGTTGAATCTGATCCCTTTTGCAGGGGGTGTTGTGGGTACAATGGCGAGTTGGGGAGGGGGAGGGGGAGGGGAAGAAGTATGTAGAAGGGTGGGGGGAGAGGGATAATGTTTAGGAAGAGAGTATCGCCGCAGAACAGCAATCAGAGAGAGAGAGAGAGAGAGAGAGAGAGAGAGAGAGAGAGAGAAATGCTCACTGATAGCACTACAAACCGTACAAAACAAGTAAAAAATACGTCGATGTGTCTTTGGCGTAATCGAGTTTTCTGTACAGCGTAAAATGCTGTGTGAAACTCTGAGCCACGACCCATGAAACTCTCAGTCACAGTCCGTGAAACTCTCAGCTATGGCCCATGGAATTCTCAGCCGCGTTCCAATGGTGGTTGTGTTGTTGGTGCGCACGATCATGGCCAAATTTAACCTAAAATCAAATAAAAACTACTGCGGCTAGAGAGCTGCAATTTGGTATAGTTGATGATTGAAGGGTGGATGACCAACATACCAATTTGCAACTCTCTGGCCTCAGTAGTTTCTAAGTTCTGAGAACGGACAGAAAGAGTGCGGACGGACAGACAAATAAACACTTCAACAGTTTGCTTTTACTGCATACAAAAAAAAAAGCTCCTAGCTAAAAAAATTTAAAAGCTTTCCTCCTTACTTTTATGTAATCATTAATCACAAGCTTTGAATTTACTATTGTAGATTTAACGCCATCTAGTGTGTCATATTTACCGCAACTGGATAATGAAGTAATCAAAGGAGGAATTCATAAACACGCAATCAAAGCTTTCTCAGGTGCTTTGCAACTGACTTCAAAAGCTGCTTGTCCACTCTCTCAAACAACAAAATGCTTTCATGACAACCAGCTAAAACTAGAGGTACTACATTCAAGTAATATGGCGGAATACTTCACGGGCCGGAAACAGGCCATAACTTATTTATTTATTTTTTTTTTATGGTGTTTTTACGTTGCATGGAACCAGTGGTTATTCAGCAACGGGACCAACGGCTTTACGTGACTTCCGAACCACGTCGAGAGTGAACTTCTATCACCAGAAATACACATCTCTCACTCCTCAATGGAATGGCTGAGAATCGAACCCGCGACCACCGAGGTGGGGTCCAAACACCATACCAACCACGCCACTGAGGCGCCGCCATAATTTATTGGTTCTACCATTTTCATTTTTTTTTACTGGTCAGTTGAAATAAGTTTCTAGAGCCCCAGACATCGTGATTCTTACCCTCTGGAAATGAAACGTTTTATTGGCAATTACTTCAATAACATTAACGCAAAATATTGTGTAAGTACGTAAAACTCTACTGCAACTTATTGGTTCTACCACATCTATATATATATATATATATATATATATATATATATATATATATATATATATATATATATATATATATATATATAACATCGTTATTCTTCCCTCTCTGGAAATGAAACGTTTTATTGGCATTTTCTTCAATAACATTCACATAAAATATTGTGTAACTACGTAAAACCCTACTACTGGCCCTTTGAATGTCTACTATATCTTGTATAGGTCAAGTTATACTTCGTTCTACAACCACGCGTGAAGATGCTTAAAAAAAATAACTGGACAAAGATGATTCGTTTATTAAGTTAACGGACGCTTTGGTCGTTTCAAAAGCCATTTCTCACTGAGCTGAAACCGTAGATGGTAGCAAATCGCCTATCATATGTGCGAAAGGAGGTTTCTATGGCAGCACTGGTCCGTGGCATTTTGGTCGATCATAACTCCCCTCACTCTTCTTTCACCCATCTTACCTATCAGCTAATAAAAAAAAAAAAAACTTGCAGTAGATATGGAATGATATAATTAACGCGGTTGGGGGAAGTGAGGATGAAGACTTTTCCCGGCGTCTTGCGTCTAGCTGATGCTACTGATTTTTCATTTCTGCTTGAGAATAATTGAGGTGGTGGGGGGGGGGGGGGGGGGGGGGGGGGCGGGGTTGGCCTCTGTGGCGGGGAGGGTTATGTGGTTAGAAGTCAGGGATTCTTTTTGCCTTCCGTCTATCTGCTGCTTTTCTTCTTCCATCTCATCTCAGCCATTATATATATATATATATATATATATATATATATATATATATATATATATACATATATATATATATATATATATATGTGTGTGTGTGTGTGTGTATAGTATATATATATATATATATATATATATATATATATATATATATATATATATATATATATATATATGAATAATTATCACATCGAAACCGTGATCCATTTTTATAATATCAATTCAAGCTACAAATGTCCTTTAATAATAAATTCACTTTACCTCCCAAATGATATATTTTCATATATGTACCGAAGGGGAAAATTTTTTTTAGTTGATAATAATTTCGTCCCCCATGGGATCGAACCACCGTCCAAGGTGGACGGGAACGAAATCAGGACAGTCAGTGAACGCTATCCCCAATCAGCCAAACAGACACTATAAGTTTTCATATCGATTCTGACCTTACAAAAATCTCGATCTAGTTGTCTTTTTGTAATTAGAATCGATATGAAACCCCGTCTACCATGTTAGCCAATTCGAGCGTTTGACAGCACGTAGCCTTTTTGTTATGAATAATTATCACATCGAACCGTGATCCATTTATATATCAATTCAAGCTACAAATGTCCTTTAATATCTAAATTCACTTTACCTCCTAAATGATATATTTTCATATATGTACCGAAGGGGAATTTTTTAGTTGATAATAATTTCGTCCCCCCATGGGATCGAACCACCGTCCAAGTGGACGGGGACGAAATCAGGACAGTCAGTGACGCTATCCAATCAGCCAACAGAGACGCTATAAGTTCATATCGATTCTGACCTTACAAATCACCCTCGATCTAGGTGCTTTTGTAATTAGAATCGATATGTCCTGATTTCGTCCCCGTCCACTTGGACGGTGGTTCGACCCCATGGGGGGACGAAATTATTATCAACTAAAAAATTCCCCTTCGGTACATATATGAAAATATATCATTTGGGAGGTAAAGTGAATTTAGATATTAAAGGACATTTGTAGCTTGAATTGATATATAAATGGATCACGGTTCGATGTGATAATTATTCATAACAAAAGGCTACGTGCTGTCAAACGCTCGAATTGGCTAACATGGTAGACGGGGTTTCATATCGATTCTAATTACAAAAGCACCTAGATCGAGGGTGATTTGTAAGGTCAGAATCGATATGAACTTATAGCGTCTCTGTTGGCTGATTGGATAGCGTCACTGACTGTCCTGATTTCGTCCCCGTCCACTTGGACGGTGGTTCGATCCCATGGGGGGACGAAATTATTATCAACTAAAAAATTCCCCTTCGGTACATATATGAAAATATATCATTTGGGAGGTAAAGTCAATTTAGATATTAAAGGACATTTGTAGCTTGAATTGATATATATATATATATATATATATATATATAGTTTATATATATATATATATATATATATATATATATATATATATAGTATAAATAGTTTACATATATATATATATAAATATATATATATATATATATAGAAAGAGAGAGAGAGAGAGAGAGAGAGAGAGAGAGAGAGAGAAGCTCCAGTTCTTGATGATTTCTATATGCTTCCAATACAACAAGTAGACGCACAGTAATCTTCGTCAATTCCTGTAATCTGGACATCCTGATATTATGAAGCCTCTGGGGAGTCATTGTCTTCGTGATATTCACTACAGTCTTTTGTTCTTTTGTTTATGCTTTTACGGTCATCCCCAACGGGCTTGTCTTAAACACGCCTTCGCAAAGTTGGATTACATACCGGGTTAAAACCGTTGGGGGTCACTATCTATAGGAAAGATCCCAAAAGAATAAACAGATTACACAAAACCTCCCAGAAAATCTTAACTTGCTCTTAATAATGATGTTCAGCTCTACGCTAGAATGAAAAGGGTCGCCCTTAATTAAGTGGAATCTCAGAGATGAGTTAATATTCCATATCTTGAACCAAACAAAAACTTCTTTCAGTTTTCTTCAGAGCAAATGTAGAGAGTACATAGAATAAAGAAAACAAGAAAATAGTTGCCCTCCCTTTTATGCCTAAAATGAAACAAATCACTTCAAAAATGAAAGAAAGTAAATATAAATTTGTATATACCTTTGATAATACCGTAAAAAACAAAGTATGTAAAAATAAATTGGAAGAAGACAGTAATATACAGATGATGTAGCGGGGGTATACATAATTAATTGCAACAATTGTGGAGACAGATATGTGGGGGAATCAGGTAGGGGAATAAGGACGAGAGTCCAAGAACATAGAAGGGCAGTACAACTTAACTCTCAGGGGAGTGCTATAGCTAGGCATTGTTGGGAAAATGACCATAGGATGGATTTCAAAAACAGTAGGCTTATATGCAAAAGCAACAAAATTAGTCACAGGAGGGTAGTAGAAGGTGCACTCATCAGAGAGATTAAAGTAATAGAAGGAAACAAAGGTTTTACCTCAGAAGATCCCATAAGCCGAGCTTTAATATTAAAAGAAGCTAAGATTGACCCTGCTGACCTGGAGATTACGTTTCCTGCCCAACAGACTTTTGGTGACCACACCTTTAACTCAAGGATTAATCCCATTGACCATCAGCTCAGGATATCAGAGCGACAGAGGGGATTGGCAACTCTCAAGGAAACCAGAACAGCCATCACATAAATGACAGCTCAACGAGAAGTTCCAGAAGACTGCTGGGCCTTGACCCAGGCTAACATCCCAAACATCTCTTGAAAATGGGCCACAGATAGGGCCTGAAAGTACTCGAGTGTGTAGTAAAACTAAATGTAAATACTTAGAAGTAAACAAGTTACAAAGTGATTTTGTGGGTTTCTTTTTCAATTCCATATCTTGTCACATAACCGCGCCCCCCACTCATTTTTTTGTGACGAAGTTGATAGGCCCAATACCGCCTCCATCCTGACTGTGAACAACATCAGTCGACTTATTTCTAGAGAATCATTCACTGCTTATGTCGTCGGGCACAACAATTTACTTGGGAGGTTTGTTTGTTTGTATGGTGTTTTTACGTCACATGGAACCAATGGTTATTCAGCAACGGGACCAACGGCGTTACGTGACTTCTGAACCACTTCGAGAGTGAACTTTTATCACCAGAAGTACACATCTCTGACTCCTCAATGGAATGTCCGAGAATCGAACTCGCGGCCACCGAGGTGGCACGCTAACACCATACCGACCACGCCACTGAGGCTGACACTCATATCGATCTGGAGTATAATGACTTGTCAGATTCATCAGAAATCAGCTTAAGAAATGCACAATGATCTATCTTGATAATATCAGCTTACATTGAACGAACCTTTACAGGTTCACGTCAACAGCAAATAACTAAGTTTATTTGGTCAAGAATACAACTAAGGTGTGTCTGTGATCCTTGAGTGTTCAAAGTCAGTCTTCCTCTCTTCTTAGAGAAGTAGTTTATGTTAATGACAGGGGCAAATCAGTCCCTCTCTTTTACAAATGAATTAAAATACTGCAATACTTCAAATCATCCATTTATTACCAGAGAGGATTAAGAACATAAAATGGCACATTCCTGTCAACGCCTTTGAACAATTAAAAAAAAAAAGTGCATTGAAAGTCTGATTTCAAAGAGAAAATCTTTGAAATCAGACTCCCAATATTTTTCCTCTATCACGCTCCTAAATGTGGCCAACTCTCGATGGCCCTTTCTAACATATTTTCTTATTTCCCCCACTCAAGTGCGCTCTCTCAATTCGATACGTGCCATTTCTTCTCCTGACACGTCCCGCCACCTACCGGTGGGTGTCGAGTGAAGTAGGCCTCCCCTCTCGGCGAGTTACACGGACGAAGAAGCCATGACTCCGCATACGAAATAGACCGACAGGCGAAAACAACCCTTTCTTTGCCTTGGTAGTGACAAATACCGTCCTCTCTCTCACCCCTGCTCCTTCACAACTGCCAACTGGCCCGCCAGTGCTTTTTCACTCTCACACAACCACCAATGTATGTTAGTTTTAGACTATAAAGTAAATTCACATCAACCGTGCTTTTGATGTCTATAGGCCAGTCCCTTACGACGCTCCTGATTGGCTGTTGATAAGCCAATCACGGGGCTGGCTGGAAACTCTCAGTCTCTCGAGAGATTTCACATAGGCAGGATGCATGTCCCACCTCTCCTGAAAAACGTATCCCTCAGGAGAGATGGAACATACATCCTACCTATGTGGACTCTCGAGATAGACTGAGCGTTTCCAGTCCCGTGATTGGCTCATCAACACCCAATCAGGAGCGTCGTAAGAGACTGGCCTAGGCGTCAAAAGCACGGTTGATGTGGATCTACTCTAGTATCCTATTTTATAACTGCTCAATTTAACCAGCCGGTATTCACTCCAGACTTTCCTACAAGACAGGTCATTTAATCCATTTTGGGCAGTTTGAGAATGGACATGTTATTTAGTATAAAACGTCTTCCACACAGCTCACTAATATGAAAAAAGCGAAAACGATAAATATGTAAAGGTAAACTAAGTAAAAAAGTATTTACATGCAAAACTTAAGTCGTCACAAAACTAAGGCAATGCTGCATATTACTCAAAAAATAGTATTATAGCTCTGATAAACTCACCACCAGAGTCAACAACTGCCACGCACATTGCACAGTTTTACAAGTCAGGGGGGCATATTAGGTCTAGTATAGGCAGTATGTGGATATTAATCAGCAGACAATAGAGGCGCTATAAAAAAAAAATAAAATAAAAAATCCCCGTTAAAACATAAACTTGCTGTCATCTGGAGCCAATTCAATTCATGATAATCATTCTTAGGAGACGATAACCACTTATCGAACAATCTCTTGTGTAAGATGTGGATCGTACGAATCTGCGGATATATATATAAAAAAAATATCACCAACTCTGCTGGCAACGGCTCTTTACGAAAAAATATTCATTTTTTCGTAGGACTGCAGACTATCTAGTAACAGAGGAAACGTGTGCCATCGTTGGCTAAGTATCTTCTATAATACTAATATCCGAGTGGATCTTCTTTGTTCTCCTCCGGGTAACAGTAGGGGAGACATGACACAGCCACCACCCCTAACAGGTTTGTCCGCCCCAGGTGAGGGCAGGGTAGGTACGGGAATGGAAGGGTAGAGGAGACAACCACACTCCTCCTGCTGTTTGTCTGCCCCAGGTAGGGGCGGGGTAGGTAGGGGATTGGGAGGGTTAGGGGAGACAGCAGCACCGGGTTCCAGCGCACGTAGCAATAAAGTTTGTATCATACTTCCCATTCCAGACCAGATATCTGATAAGGCCACCATCAACTTGGCTTTGTATTTGGAGGAGAAAAGATAACTGGAACGAGAGTAGCATTGTATAACTGCTATAATATCTTATTTGCTGTACCGATAATCATGTCATTCATAAACTGAAAACAGGAATTTCAAATCACCATGTTTTAAAAGACATGAAAAACGTGAGCTTGCTATTGCGTCACTTGATAACAGTAAATATGATCAAGTCCTAGCCTCCAACACTAGAGCTATGTGCTGTTGCCAGTATGTGATAACTAAAAATATGACCAAGTCCTAGCCTCCAACATTAGAGCTATGTTGCTCTTGCCAGTCACTTGATAACTAAAAATATGACCTAGTCCTATAGCCTCCAACACTAGAGCTATGTTGCTCTTGCCAGTCATTTGATAACTGTAAACATAACAAGTCCTAGCCTCCAACACCAGAGCTGTGAAATTCAAGTGTTAACTAATTAAAAGAGACAATCGGATTAATTTAAACAAGAGTGGACTTGCATCTAACATCAAGGCTGTCTTGCGCTTCACATAAACCTAATCCTAATTTCTGTCGGATGCAAGAGTGAATTCAAGATACTTCTGTAAAAGACCTTGAAGATCAGCTCTTCTCCAACAGGCGAAGGATTGCACAATATCATCTCACCTGGATGACAACTACTTGGAAGAAAAATCCATTCTCTTAAATATATATTCAAGATAAAAATAGAAATGTAGTAGCGGTTCCTTGAATGCTTATTAGAAGTTACGGCAAAGTACTAGACAGATTATGTCAAGTGTTAAGAGTGTTCAGTGGTTAAAAGAAATGGGAAAAATAGCGAAAAAATATACACTAACAAAATATAATGTTGAATGTTCATACAAACGTGCAAGTTACCAGGGATCTTCGACAAGGAAAGCTCATGAAGAGTTTAATTAGATACCTCAAAACATGACCAGTCCTCGGAAAAAGCTGTTGATGGAGAGTTATAAGTTAAAAATGAAGAACCTTTTTCCTATACGGTGTATATTACAAAAAATATTTTGAATGTGAATATTGTGTATGGGTATAGATTAAAGAAAATAATCATTAAATATAAATATGATGAACATTAGTAAATTACAAATTAAAGAAAAAACAAATTCAAGATAGGTTGAAAGTGATGTACTATACATAACTTGAGGGACATTGTTACAAGAAATTTCATGTAATATTGTAATTGCAGACTATATACGAGTATTGTACATTGAACATTAAAAAAAAAAACACACACACACAGAAGTGCTTTCAGCAAGTTCCCTATAGCAGGCAAAAGCTATGATGAAGTTTCAACCAAAATGCAACTGGCTGTAATGACAGGAGAACTGCCCTCTCGTGTACCAAATGAGTATGTTGATGGGTAAACAAGTCACTAGGAGTACGAGCAAGAGGCAACTCACGCGGTGAAAAAGGCACATCAACCAAATATGGGTCTATATATTTAATAAAACACAAGAGTCTTGAATTCCCCTTCAGTAAAATCAAGCTAAAAACAGTAGAGGTCTCGAGCAACCGACTTGAGCGACGCCGACGACGAGAGCGCGCACTCGGCGAAACCTCAGCATTAGCAGCATCCCTCACATGGGCTGCATATTAATTCACCGACTCGATAGCTCAGGTGCATGGTAATGATATGAGAACACCTCCTCCTCCTCCTCCTCCTCTCGGGACAAACCCGAGACGTTGCTTAGAGGGTATTTTAAGGGTCCACACTTTTCAACAACTCGAAAAAGGTCAACTAACGCGTCCGCTATAAAAGACCCTTGTCAGAGTCACCGAGTGAAGACGGGATGGTCTTGCCATAAGCCTTTCTGCTTTCGATAAGAATCGCTCTTCGTTTCAAAGAACGGACACCATCGCAGCAATAGCAGCCAGTTTCGGGGATGTTTTTCTTTTTTTAAATCTCCTTATGAGGGACCTTAAAGGGCGGCAAGAAGTCTTTAGTAAGATGGGCAGGTTCTTAATACGGATTTCCCACAATGGTGCACGGAGATATATAAAAATATATATTGGAGACAATTACCTTAAGTTCAAATAAAATACGTGCGTCTCATAATTCTCCCAAGACCTTCAATTATATACATTTGCTCAAGGCCTTAATTACCTGTGAATTATTTTTTTCATAATATGTATATAACTAAAAAATTATATATTGGAGACAGTTACCTAAGTTCAAATAAACTACGTGCGTCTCATAGTCCTCCTAAGACCTTCAATTATATACATTTGCTCAAGGCCTTAATTACCTGTGATTTTTTTTTGTCATAATATGTGTACAGACATTTATTAGATTCCTGTACAACGGAGCAGCTCAAGAAAAATTAGAGGATGTCCCATGACCTTCAAAATCAGGTTTCGATACCGCGACCGTCAATAAGTTTCTATGTATCTGTCTGTCCATACATCTATTTTGCAGATATATCCACGGTCTACACTCTGTTTTTTTTTTCCATCTGTCCATCCGCCTGTGGTGTTTTTTTTTTTGTATGGTAACACTGCGTCCCGGGCTTTAAATAGTTACGCTATGTGTAAGTTTTAGGTAAATAAAAGGATATCTGGGTGTACATTTGCAACTGAAAAGTGTTTTAATAATTTACTGTATGCGAATTACACCGTGAATATTCGAAATAGGATATTGTTATTATTGTTGAATGTAAGCTGAATGTAACTATCTAAAGCCCGGGACGCAGTGTTACCATACGCAAACACCACAGGTGGATGGACAGATGGAAAAAAACCAGAGTCTAGGTAGACACCTAGACCGTGGATATATATGTGTTGTTTACAAGGAACACTCGAGTAAGGCATACGTTTCATATTCTCCAAAACACACCTTTAATCTCTGTATATTTAGAGTGACACGCATGAAAAAAAAAAAAAAAAAAAAAAAAAAAAAACTATGCACGTCTTCAACTTTTATACTGAAGGGCGCAGACGTGTATATATGTAGCGACTGAAATAGGGGAACATTACGCATTCTACTAAGTTGACTGGGTAAGAAACGTGGAACTTAGCAACCTGGCCTTTGCCAATGGGCACTGGAGCATTGTTATTCGAACTGGACGTTCTTCCCTATATGTAGTAGTACTAGGTTCGTTCTCTGTGAACACTCTGTACGTGCTCTCTCTCTCTCTCTCTCTCTCTCTCTTCTCTCTATCTCTCTCTCTCTCTCTCTCTCTCTCTCTCTCATCAATGAAAAGGTTGATCCATGGACATCTTATAGACGGATGAACACCAGAGTGGAAAGACGAACGGCTGAAAAAGTGGAAAAATGAATGTCGAAAAAAAATTTGATTACTGAATACAGAAACGAAAAATTGGATGATATAAAAGATATCGCAACGAACGGCGACTACAAACGCAAGCTTTTTTTCTTCAAGAGAGAGAGAGAGAGAGAGAGAGAGAGAGAGAGAGAGAGAGAGAGAGAGAAACGAGGCTTCGACACAATAGAAGAAACTGACACGCGCGGCAATAATATAAAAATCGGAGCCCTTGAATGAAGAGCGTATAGCATAATAACAAAAGTTTATTTTTTTACAGATAAGATCGGTGTAAGAGAGAGAGAGAGAGAGAGAATGAAAACATCAAAATCAACAATATAACGATATTACTGATTGACAAATGTAAGCATATATACGAATATATATATATATAATATATATATATAATATATAATATATATATATATATAATATATATATATATATATATAGACTACCAGAGAAACACGCAGGCGAGAAGCAACAAGACCACCAACGGTAAGGGAACCAGCCGTCACCGTGGGTATGCCTCTTTCACCGAGTATACGAGCTACAGTAGATCTCTGTCAACTGATAACGTCAACGACTTTAGTAGCACATCTACAAGTACCTCCCCTACGTTGACCTGCTACAAAAACGTTCCACGTTATCTTGGGGCCTGAAAATCACCCCTATCCCCCCACCCCCAACCCCCTTCACCAAAAGCCCTTCTGAAAGGGCATAGCCTACCATGAAACAAAATGATTCGGTTGGATTGTACGTACGTATGTATAATATCTATATACGTAAAGCTTTTTGGCGGGGACTGTATACTATTTATGTATATGTATATACCTATATAAATACAGATATATATAGTACACATGTATTTTTATACGTATATGAATATAGACATAAATATGTTATATATAAACACACATATATAGGTATATATGTGCCGAGAGATAGAGAGAAATTAGGCTTAAGATTGCCTGCGTAGCGTCACGAAAGGAAAAAGTATTCTATTTATTTCACAACGTCCATCGTTATTCAACAAATATATGGCAGGCTTTCGGAACGACAAATGTCATCCAGTTATCGATGTATATGCCGGTATTCCTTCCATTCGTTCCAACAATTTTAAACTGCAATTACGAGAGGTAATTCAGAAAACATTAGACCTATGTCTGAGAATCCTAAATATCTGGACTCTCTTTCTCTCTTCGAGATGAGCCTCCGGCTCGAATGTCATTTGTGGCGTCTGATGTTTTACTTAACCCAATATGTAAATTGAATTGTAATGAATCTATAAATTCATTCAGCGCTGAAACGGAAATCTAAGAGTAGAAGGTTACAAAGGTGTGAGAGGAGGAAAACCTCGCAGTTGCACTATGGGACTAGAAGACGTTGGACAGTAAGATGGAGGAAAGAATATGAATGGAGATACAGTAAAAGGAATGTAAAGGGTTGCAGCTCTGGGTAGAGCATCCCTTCAATGAATTCATGAGAAAACTGATTTTTTCGGGGATAAAGCTCTGGACGGCTGGTGATGCCGAATGCACTATACTCTGTTTTTGTTCCATCTGTCCACCCACCTGTGATGTTTGCGTATGGTAACACTGCGTCCCGGGCTTTAGATAGTTACGTTATGTGTAAGTTTTAATTAAGTAAATAAAAGGATATCTGGGTGTACATTTACAGCTGAAAAGTGTTTTAATAATTTACTGTATGCAATTCGAAATAGGATATTGTTATTATTGTTGAATGTAAGCTGAATGTCGCTATCTAAAGCCCGGGACGCAGTGTTACCATACCCAAACACCACAGGCGGGTGGACAGATGGAAAAAAATCGAGTATAGGTACCAATCGTGAAGGTGAGACAAAGGTATTTGAAAGGAATGGACTAAAGAGTTTAGGCCAAAGGCCAAGCATTGGGACCTATGAGGTCATTCGACGCTGGAAAGGAAATAGAGAGTAAGTAGGTGTGAAAGGTGTAACAGGAGGAAAACCTCAAAGCAGTTGCACTACGAAATAATTGTTAGAGGAGGGTTGATAGCAAGATAGAAGAAAGATATTATGAATGGAGGCACAGTAAAAGTAATGAAAGGGGTTGCAGCTGCGAGCCAAAGGGACACTGCAAAATTTTTTTGGTAATACCTACAGTGCACCCCATGAAGTGCACAGACGGCGTTACCCCCAACACCGAAAGGAAGAACCAGACATTCTATCCTGAAAGTGAATAATGAATATTTCGTTATTTCAAACTGCCCCAGAAAGGGGAAGCCATTGTGTTTTGTGCTGTGGAAACTTAGATGAGGTAAACAATTATAATTCAATACCAAAATATATAAACCAAAGGTGGGTTTATAGTATAGAAAACTTGTTGCGACTAACGATTATGGCTCACTCTAACCTTAGACAAAATAAACACTACCGAAGCTAGAGAGTTGCAGTCCGATATGTTTAGTGATTGGGGGTTGGATGATCAGCATACCAATTTGCATCCCTGTAGCCTCTGTAGTTTTTAATGTCCACAGTACAGAGCATGAGGTGCACTGACAGCACTAACCCCCTACGTAAATAAAGATTTTTGATATTTTCATCAGGTACCTGTACATGAGCAGAACAAATATCAAATGGTGGGCCTTCAACCCATCATAAATATGACAGGAGAGCATATTCCATATAGTAGGCTATTATGTGAAGTATTTCGAAGACAAGGGCGTAAAATTAAGTATATCTTAGTTTAGCCAGACTACTGAGCTGACTAACAGCTCTCCTAGGGCTAGCCCGAAGGATTAGATTTATTTTTTCTACGTGGCTACG
>NC_061101.1:22572982-22590482 GCF_015104395.2 Macrobrachium nipponense | reverse complement strand
CTCGCGTTATCAGAATGGTAGTCGAGCACGCAACCCACTCATCCAGTGGGCAACTAAGAGGAAGTAGTGAAACGGAAATAGTTAACTTTGAAAGTTAACCGTAAACTACAACCTAGCTCAATGTCCAAGTCTGTCTACATGATTTATAGCCGAAGTGTTTCTGATACTAATGTTGATATTCTTGTTTTAACCTAATAAAAATCAAGTACCTTGCAATTTTACTGTCATAATTCTTCGAAGTATACATACAAATGCTATATGTATATACATATACGAATATATGCAATTTTCATCACATCACCGTGATTGATATATGTGCACTAATCTACAAATGTCCTTAAATATCAAATTCGCTCAACATCGGAATTAATATATTTCCATATATTTTAACCGAAGGGGAATTTTTTAGCTGATAATAATTTCGTCCTCTCGTGGATTCGAACCAGCGCACAGAGGGGAAATCAGGAGTTCAGTGAGGTCTTTACCGACTCCGCCAACAAGTCTATATACACATAAATGTGTATATGTATTTATATACACAGAATCGCATACGAACAGACCTGGACAAGTATGTATCAGGTTCATTTTGCCGACGTTTCACATCTCATGATGGAACTTCAAAGCTAGAATATTATACACAGACTTGAGATACATAAAATGCCACTAATATACCATAGAAAAAAAATGCTTAAAGATACCTTGAACACACAAATGGAAAACTGAAGAAACGCCTACCAAGCCAAGAGAGAGAAAAAAGTTACTTAAAAGAGAAAGGAAGGAAATAAACGTATGAAAATGGAATGTCGACAAATAATAACGCTATAAACAGTTGGGTGGACGAGAATTGGGTATATTTAGCGCAAGTACCAGGTTTGGAGACATTACACTTGAAGAAATAAATTACGATTACTTTAAAAAAATCTAAATTACAATCATAATTACATTTGGAAATAGCAATTACATTACAATTACTTAACAAATTCAATTACAATTGCAAGGGATGTGGGTGCGAGAGTAAACGCTAATCTTGGGAACAGGAAACAGTGTACTACCATAGTCCTATCTACTTCCAGAAGTGTATATAAGTGACAGAAGAGCAGAGGTCATATTAGGCATCCCATCACTCCTAACGGAGCCCAGCCCTTAATACTCTAATCTTATAATTACAATTAAATTACATTTACTTACTATAATTAAATTTTCAATTACAATTACACGAAATTCTGTAATCGATTACATTTACATTTAATTACAATTAACTCCATCCCTGGTAAGTACTCTTGTTGGTTCTACTTTGGCTCGTTAACTTCGAGGTGCCATAGTACTAAACACCGAATGGCAAATGTAAAAGTAGACGGCCGCACAAAGATATCGTTTATTAATATAAAATTTGTCGACCACCTAATATAGAAATAGGTGTATATAATACTTTGATCCCCGAGGGGCTAGTACTAAACACGGCGTCTCAAGGAACTTTCGCCATGTTTAGTACTAATACATGAGTAGGTGACGCGTAGATAAGCCAAAATAGCACCTATCTGTCTTTTCGTTCTCATTTTTATCAAAAGAGACTAAAACCATCAACTCATCGTACTTATGGGGTGATCCAATCATTTTAAAATTCAACTATGTCCAAGCGGGTACCACAAATAACCTGAAAAAACAATAACTGAATACGTATATATATATATAATATAATATAATATATGTATAATATATATATAATATAGATATGTATCTATATATATATTAAAAAATATATATATATATATATATATATATATTATATATACTATATATATAATATGATATATATATATATTATTTACATATGTTTGCGTGTCGCGGAAAACTTTTTTAAGAGTTACAGGCCGAGTGAAATTAAGATATATGAATTATTTAAATAAATTAAGAACGGAGATATGGTTTGATGTTAAAGTTATTCTCAAAATCACTAACACCAAAGAACACTCATGGTGGAAAATGCAAACCAACAGTTCCGTATTCTCTCAAATTCCACTTTAATTAACCTTAAATTGTTATATCGATATGGTGTTTGGTATTCTCAGTTTTTCTGGACTGAAAAAGGGTAAGTTAAAAGAAAGGCAGTTGTATAAATTCTATTTTCATGGTTACACCCCTTTTATACAGTTCTTAATTCTAATAATATCTTAATTTAATTAGGATCTACGAATTCGGCTTGACCATAGCGTTCTACTTCAGTAAAACTAATAATGGATTTGTCTTATATTTTCGAAAGTATATAATCCCTGCTAACAACCATTCAAATACCAGACACCCCAACAGAATGTGTTGTCGTACTAATAGTATAACGCAATTTAGCTTATGAAAGAGTTCAATGTCTGCCGAGAAAGAGACTTCTCAACCTTACAAACAAAATAAGGATACAATCCCACCAATCACAAAGGTAATCTCCTCTGTGGCTCCGCCCCTTCTCTTTCTCATTGGATCTCGCATCCATAATGCATTGACAGAGGAATTTTCATAATTTATCTGCACGAGAGGAAAACACTGAATATGTGACGGTTACGATTTTGCAGGAAAACCACAGAAGTCTGATAACACCGATAACCCGGATTTAACAGACGACTGCCAACAAACACGAACGATGTCATGACATGTCATCACGAAGTCCCCATGTCGAAAGAAGACTAACTCCCTTTATGAAGTAATATTAGATCTGACAACGTGTCAAAATAGGGGAATAATTTCCTTTTACCTAGTAAATGAGTGAATCGAGTTCAATGGCAAAGTGAAAGTACCCCACGAATTACCTACAGCATCACGCCTAGTCAGGGGCCCTACGTCTCTTCGAGGGGAGGGAACTGAGCTTAGTGAGTGGCCCCCGGGGTCTCGTGACGAAAGCGATGCTGTGAATCCCCTACTCAAGCAGAACGACGTCAGATGCCCGTTCAGGTGGTAGGGTCTTAGTGGAGCTCTCACGCTCGTCCCCGGACTTCGAGTCGCCACCGGTGTATTCCAAGGAGACACACTGGAACTTCCAAGATACCCCCGACGTTATATATATTTCTGTCACCCGATTCTCATCACTAACATATTCTTGAAACTGGAAGGAATTTCTCACTCAAGAAACTTCACTTCACACCAGGATGTGATACCCAGTGACAATGACGCAACACTTTATGTTTTGCCTTATTCGTTGTTGACAAAAGTTTAAGAATTTGTAATGTTTCACGCAAAATCCATTTCCCTGACGTAAAGAAATTCATGTACATAAATATGTCACGATGCAAGTTCTATCATAATTATGAGAAAACTCGCCTTTCCTGTCTCCACACTTTTTAACATCCCAAGCACAATATACATTCCTCAATAGCTATTCTCATTCGACTATTCCTGGACAGTACTACATCTTGCCTTAAGAGAATCCATACCACTTTCTTCGCAAGGAAAATATTCCGCCTTTCCAAGTCGACTATGACGGCTTTCTCACACTCGCAACGACACTACCTCAAGCTCTTGCAACTTGTAGGTGACGACAGTAGACCAAATTTGACACACTCATTTTACAGTAACAAATTGACCTTCTTTGCAATGGTTCCTCGTGCTCAAGATCACTTCAGTAACCAAGGTAAGTTGGCTGCCATTTTAGTTTCACTTATTGTTGTTGGTATGATCGTCCCATTTGAAAAGTGTGCTGGTTGTTTGGGTAACAAGTGAGTATAGAGTTTTCTTACGCCGTGAAAAAAAGCAAAAAAACTAGCGATATCTTTTTCTTCGCGATGCTAAGAGCACACTAGACTTTCCGTGTACGGGTACGTAGAATCATGTCACTTACGCCGACAGAACATACGTAATTTTTTTTCTAGGCCCAGATCTGGCAGGCTCAATAAAACTTTATTAAACCTGATACAGTGTCGTTCATGCATCACAACGATACATAGCTAATACTCTTAATCGGGTATATATTACATTATATTTTCAAAAGGAAAATTCTCCCATGGACCAAATATTTCTACACTGAGCTGACTAGGGAGCAATAAAATGAAATTGTTATTCGCCGGAAACACAATGTTACAATCAATGAGATCAAGTATTTCAATTCGTGGAAAACTCGGCGGCCAGTTATTGAGCGACCATAATAAATTCTTACGCTTTAAAAGGTAATGAAGACGACACAATACCGTGAACAAGATTGCCTAAAATGTTTCATGCCGCTAGTAATAAGCAAGAGGATACAACACGTTGTGGTCTTATCAGTCAGATTCTGTAACTTCCGTTAGAGCGAGATAATACGGAATCGGCACCCCCCTTTTATCATTCCACGAGCACATGTAGGCTACACACGTTCGATAGAACGAAAGGGATATACATTATATATATATATATATATATATATATATATATATATATATATATATATATATATATATACTCTTTGCGCAATGCTGAGCTGTCGTTCGTTTGAAGAATGAATTCCTTGAGCTATGGATGTTAGATGTTTGTTCGGCACATCATTTGACTATATATATATATACATATATATATATATATATATATATATTATATATACAATTTATATATGTATGTATGTATGTATATATACATACATACATGTATATTGTATATCATATATATATATATATATATATATATATATATATATATATATATATCATGTATATGTGTGTGTATATATGCCTAATATGTGTGCTTAAAAATCACAGTAGATGCACGTGACTTCATTAAATAAGCGAATACCACAGGAAAATGATAGGAAGAAATCCAGGCGCTCTCGTCAAGACATTCGTTCCTTGACAATGACTTAGTAAAGACGAAAAGCGCTTGGATTTCTGCCTATCATTTTCGTGTGGTATTCGCTTATATATATTATGTGAATGTTTATCAGTTTCTCAAGCGTGACTTCTTTAGGATAACACGTTAATTTAAGCCACGAATATTGTTCCATATCTCATTCACTTTCCGTACAAATAGCCTACGCCTAGAGGAAATAATAATTAATGAGTATATTTCGTCCTCGGCAGGATCTACACCGTTGCCTGGCTGAGAAACAAAGGCCCTCAAGAAAGGTATAATAATAGCTAAAATCGTATTCAAGTTATGTGCTTTGAACAGTTATTATCCAATGATAGCTGCTGCCGAGGTTTGTTGCACAGGGTTAAGATTTTTTTTTTTTCTTTTATGTCTCACAAGCTTGACTATTGGCAATAAGCCACGGATATCGTTTAATATCCAGTTCCCTATACCTCGGGAAGGTATTAACCCAGTATGTCTCCACCTCCTTACTAGTACTAGTACTCCAACATGGCGGAAGCTCCTTGGGACGCCGTGTTTAGTACGAGCCCCTTGGCGATCAATGTATTATATCCTCCCATTTCTGTACTGTGTTGTCAACAAATTATATTAATAAACGATCTCTTAGTGGAGCAGAGTTGATATCAATTTATATCTCTTGGGAACTGGATAATGAACAGTGATGTCTTATAGATCTAAGCCAGGCAGCAGTTCAAATCCTGCGGAGAACTATACTCTGTTTTTTTCCATCTGTCCATCCGCCTGTGGTGTTTTTGTATGGTAACACTGCGTCCCGGGCTTTAGATAGTTACGGTATGTGTAAGTTTTAGGTAAATAAAAGGATATCTGGGTGTACATTTGCAACTGTAAAGTGTTTTAATAATTTAATGTATGCAAATTAGATAGTTATTTTCAGCTTACATTCAACGATTATAATAATACCCTATTTCGAATATTAACGGTGTAATTCGCATACAGTAAATTATTAAAACACTTTTCAGTTGCAAATGTACACCCAGATATCCTTTTATTTACCTAAAACTTACACATAGCGTAACTATCTAAAGCCCGGGACGCAGTGTTACCATACAAAAACACCACAGGCGGATGGACAGATGAAGAAAAAAAAAAAAAAAACAGAGTATAAGCTCTAATTAATTATATCTCCCCTTTCCCGTAGGGGGTAGTGCCATCATAGGACCACATGCGGTGAACTGAGCATTATACCATCTTCCCTTCAGACGTAGCTACATACAACCCCCTTTCATTCCTTTTACAATACCTCCGATCATATTTCCTTTCTTCCATCTTACTTTCCACCTTCTCGTAACAACTGATTCATACAGAAACTCCGCCGAAGTTTTCCTCTTGTTACACCTTTCAAACCTTGTTACTGAATGACCTCTTATATATCAGCGCTTAGCCTTTCTCGTAAATTCCATATTCATATTCTAATTTAATTCGGCTTGGGTGCAAGATAGTCCCATGGTATAGTGAATTGAAAATTGAACTACATTTATGGCTAAAAATTGGTCGATTTATATATATATATATAATATATATATATATATAATATATATATATATATATATATATATATATATATATGTATATATATATATATAGTATATAAAAATACTGAGCACATGACCACGTGTTTCCCAGAAATAAAGTGTCTGTCTATCACCAGGACCAAATCCCATTCTTTCAACCGGTCAGCCAGTAACGTTAGCCCTGGCATCTCATTTGAGAGACCGGAGTCCGGTACCGATGTGAGCCATAATCTATTTCGGTGAAATGCGCGTTCATTTATTATTTCCATTTTAATATATATATATATATATATATATATATATATATATATATATATATATATATATATATATATATAACTACATTATACATATAATTTTTATAGAGAGAGATAGAAAATTCAAGAAATATCTGGCAAAATAGTTAGTAGATTCAGATAGAAAGCTTGGTAGCGTTTCAGAGAGAGAGAGAGAGAGAGAGAGAACGACTACGTACTGACTTCCGATACAAGTCCCAGGACATTATGGTGAAACCTCTGTATGTATATGCTTGGCCAGAATCCTGCAGGATCATGTGACCGGATCCATAATTCATGCGTTGTCTTACTTGCCATGACAAAGTGAACCGTTGATGTCAATACATTCAGTATATTGACGGAACCAGTTTTTGATTATGATAATTGAGATTTTCGCGGATGATCTTTTGACTGATATATTCATATCTCTCTCTCTCTCTCTCTCTCTCTCTCTCTCTCTCTCTCTCTCTCTCCATTACTTTCATAATTTCAGTTGATGTATGACATTTTAATCGTGCATTTTGACTCACCAAGAGCACGATAATTCACACATCAACTTGAAATGAGCGAATCAATTTACGAAACGACTGAGATTATAGTCCGAATTTTCAAATTCATCGGCTAGCGACTCGCAGCAGTATGCACAACTTAACAAAATAAAATATGTCTTGATTCTCTTATGGGGAGATTAATGTGGGGCATAATTCATTTTGTAAAACAATAATGTAATAATAATATTGTTCTAAGGGGTCCACAATAATAATAATAATAAAAAAAAATTTTAAGAGTTCGTGTATAATTTACAAACGCTTTACAAAGCTTTCGAACCCTTCTCTGGGTTCATCTTCAGTCCAAATGAATCATTCATTTGGACTGAAAATGAACCCAGGGAAAGGTTCACAAGCTTAGTAAAGTGTTTTTAAATATACACGAACTATTCACATTTGTTTTTATTATTGTGGGCCCCTTAGAACATGATATATACAAACGTGATAGAGAGTTTTTCCCAAATAATAATAATAATAGTAATAATATTAAGGCTGTTTCAACGAAATTTAATTTATATAGAATCTTCTCAAATCTTCTTATCTTTTTTTCATAAGGATGTAGCTGGTGTATCGAAGAATTGAGAAGATTCTATATGAATTAAATGCCGTTGAAACAGCTATAATATTCAATGCTACTGCCTTCAGAGAAGGCCTCTTTCCTAATAATAATAATAATAATGATAATAATATAATAATAATAATAATAATGAGGACGATGGATAACAAAGCCTACTTGATGCCAATGACCATGGAGTGGAAATTGATGCGAACTTCTGTGACGGTATTATGATATAGGAATAGGAAGATAGGATTTAGGCCAAAAACCAAGCGATGGGACCCTATGAGGTCATTCGGCGCTGAAATGGAAATTGACAGTCAAAAGGTTTGAAAGGGGTAACAAGAGAAAAATCTTTCGGTTGCACCATGAAACCATTGTTAGATATAGGGTGGGAAGTCATATGGAAGAAAAGAGAATAAAAACGGTGGTACAGTAAAATTAATGAAAGGGGTAGTAGCTAGCGCCCGAAGGGACGCCGCAAATAACCTTAAGTAATGGCTACAGTGCGCCGCGTGACGTGCACTGACGGCAATACTTTTCTACGGGAGATATTATGGTACAGAATACAGAGAGATAATTTTAATAATGCGAGGTAACCCGTATCGGGTTAGTGCCGTGAGTGCACCTCATGCGGTGGACTGTAAGCATTACTACTTATGGTTCTTTGCGGCGTGCCTTCGGCCCCTAGCTGCAACCCCTCTCGTTCCATTTACTATACCTCCTTTCATATTTACTCTCATCCATCTGACAGTTGATTCATAGTGCAACTGCGAGGCTTTCCTCCTGTTACACCTTCCAAACATTTTACTCTCAATTTCCGTTTCAAATGTTGAATGACCTCATAGGTCCCAGTGCCTGACCTTTGGCCTAAATTCTATATTCAACTCGGTCCAATTCAATAACGTGAGGTAAACTATCCAAACTCATTTTTCAAATCAAAGCAGAGTTTTCTCGGACCGTATCGCACCTATCTTATCACAATTTTACGATACGTTGGAACACTAGTATTTTATCGGTTCGCCGTTGTAGTACCCGTGGCAATGGTGGGCGGTAATAAAGTCACGAGTTTTTTTTTATTTATTTTTTTAAATTTTTTATGATGTTTTTACGTCGCATGGAACCCGTGGTTATTCCCTTAATGGAATGCCCGAGAATCGAACTCGCTGTAATAAAGTCACAAGAGAAACAGTCACGGATAATAAATCACAATTTTGGCTGGGGAAAAAAAAAAAAAAAAAAAAAAAAAAAAGTCATTCATTTACAGTCTTTTGTTTTATGATTTTACGGTAATCCCCAACTCGTACCAAACAAGCCGCTAAGGTGGGTACAGATCAGGTTAGAAAAAAAAAAACCTTTGGGGTCAATGTCTAGGAAAGGTTAATGTGACTTTTTTTTTTTTTTTTTTAACCTGGATTCGTGGCAGACACGCATCCTGGTATCGAAACTGACCGAGACATTAGCTGGTCGAATGTCCCCAACCTTGGGAATTTGAGACATAGGTTCCTGTCTTGGGTTTGTGACGGAGAAGGTCATTTTATTCTAGCTACAATTCTCGGTGAGGATTGTAATATAGACCAGTTATATAGTTATATACCTTTATGTGGGAGTAAACAAAATTTTGAATATAATATATAGTATAATTTAAGTACTAATATATTCGATCAAATATGATGATGTACATATAAATTTTTAGATATAGGTTATATATTTTTTTATATATTTCATGTGGAATTTCTTTTTAAACGCATTTATTTTCAGTTTTCCGTTTAAATTGATTGACGGCGCCAATAACCTAGATGTTGAGACGCCAGTTTTAAGACGCAATCAGGCAATCAACTTCTAAAAATTGTACGAGAAAATAGGCTTCACTAAATTATGGTCGAAAATATCGTTAAATAAAGGCAATGGACTGCAAGAGTTCAACATTAGTTGTTGCTGATAATAATAATAATAATAAATATAATAATAATAATAATAGTATAAGAAGATTATTGGAGACCCAAATCTCCACAGTTATCGATGAAGGAAATCGAGCAGTTTCCCGAAAGCTTCCTGTACAGATTTATCTTGCATAACTGAGGAGATGTCTTTCTCCAATATTAATATGTACTATTATTTTTAATCAAGTTTACATATATAACCAAGAAATGCATAGAATATGGACATAGGGAAAGTCGCCGGCGTTCATACCCACATTCGAAATAGGATTAATAGGCCCATTTCATGTTCATTGATGGAATTTCAATAAAATGTTCGTCTCGCTCCTTCGTGTTGACCATAGTAGATTCACATCGACCGTGCATTTGATGTCTAGGCCAGTCCCTTACGACGCTCCTGATTGACTGTTGATAAGCCAGTCACTGGGCTGGCCGCTGGAAACTCTCAGTCTCGAGAGAAGTTCACATAGGCAGGGGATATTCCACCTCTCCTGAAAGACGTATTCCTCAGGAGAGGTGGAACACAGATCCTACCCATGTGAACTCTCACGAGAGACAGTTTCCAGCCAGCCCTATCATTGGCTTGTCAACAGCCAATCAGGAGCGTCGTAAGGGACTGACCTAGACATCAAATGCACGGTTGATGTGAATCTACTATAGTACTATATCCCCTTGGCAGTTATTCTTAACTACACATAGGTCTAGGCATAGTTTCATTCTTATCACTCTCAACCATTCACCTATGGTTTACTTGCATGAGGAATCAAACGGAAGATATATTTATGCACTTTTAATTATAGAATTAATCATATAAGCCTAAAGTTAATATATTTCTCCACAATTCTAAACGTAACAGGTAGACCAAACCAAACTCGAGTAAAAATTTTAAATACCTGAATCAACATTGGCGCTATCATGCCGAGGTAAACGTTGGTTCGGTATAGCAGTCCTTCGATTTTTTTTTCATTTGCATTTGGAGGGCAGTAGTTAATTAAGCAATTCATGCCTGAGGTTTCTTGCATAAGTACTTTGTTGAAAATGAACCGAACATCTGCAGAAGTTCATCCACCTCCTACATTTCGGGATCTCTGGGGAAACGGTGAAAGCTTAACTTTTTCCATCTCTGTGTTACAGCATCCACAGATAGCGTATCACCATTGCAATAACGTACTCCGTTCCAAAATCCCCAAGAACTGTCAAATTCGTGACAACTTCCGCCTAGCTGTTGCGACATGCAACCGATGAGAGCACCGTGTGACGTCATGCGCCGGAGTTGAAAAATCGACCTCAGCGTAATTCGCCTTATCTTACAGCTTGAGTTCAACGTTTAATCCCCTTCTCTCTCTCTCCATGGCGTAAGAGTGAATCAACTAACGAATTTTCCAAGATACGAGCCGTGGCTCGGTCGAATTATGATGTGTGCAGAGATCAGAGTTAGAGATATAGTGTGCTAGCGAGCGAGCTTATACCCACCCTTCACTATTATAAGTCTAGTTAACCCACAGTCTCGCTGAGCTTTCTTCAGTTCTCGGGGAGAGATAGATAGTGACATACCAAGACGACACCACCGAAGCCGACTGAAACCAACAAATATTAATGAAGACAAACGTAATTTAAGGTAATTAAGTCTGTTATAAGAACGATACTGAGTTTTATAAGCTATAAATACGGTATATTCCATCCAGACATCGTATTAAGTGTATAAATACCGACTAGGTAAATTCGTAAAGAGCTTGTCATCCGTTCAACCTACCTACCAATCAACAGCCTTTCGTTTTTCTTGATCGATTTTCGTTCGTTATCCGGTATATCCTAAATTATCTTCATCACGGCGTATTTTACTCCAACTACGAAAATGGGCGCCATTCTCGTCTCCCTGGAGAGGAAACGGGGTTTGATTTGGCGCAATTTTTCCTCGAACTTGGACGATGAAGTTACGGTAGCTCCACCAAAGGCCAGTAGGATGATGTTAGATAATGGAAATAAAACGAATCATAACGAAGTTATATAAAGATTAAATACGTTAAAAAACGATAATAACAAGTAAATGACTTCGAAAAGTATTGCATTTCGCCCAAAAAGCCGTATTTTATCGAATGAGTAGGCCAAATATGCATACTGTACACTGAACACGCTCCTGAAAGACCAGAATAGCACGGTCCCCACGAACTAGGCCACCACGAATGCATTCGGTAATTGAAATACATGAATGGTAACGAAATGTGTAATAAATTCATTTTCAGAGAAATGAGAACGCTAGAGCGAAAGAGAGATAAAGTGTAGCATAGAAAGTTAAATTCATCAATAAATTGTAGATTAAGTGCGTAGCGAGTAAGTTATTAAGAGAAGAGCATGAAATAAAAAATTCCCCATCCTCCTCCTGACGCGATGGTAACCTACCGAGGTACGATATTCTCTGGTAAAGGTTCTGTCAGTAATGCATTTGATATAGTGTCTTCATTTCCAAGAATGTGTTTGAACACTGACATTAAAATTTTGCAAATAGATCTTAGATTCCGATCTCAGTTTAAGAAAAAAAAAAAAAAAAAAAAAAAAAAAACTGGTTGTTGTGGTCTGTGTAGAAAGTAAACTGAAAACTTCTGCAAGGATTGTACTATACAAGGCGTTTTTTCTTGACAGTAGAAAGGGACCTTTGGTCTTTCTCTAATTGCATGACTGGTATGACACAGGGTGAAGAACGTCTATTTCTTGATTCTCTTCTAGTTAAGTAAGCACAAATGCCCTAAAACAGGTTGCACTGAATTTATCATTGTTATAAATACACGAGGACTTACGAACAAATACCTGATGGGGTACATGCGAGTCAAAAGTTAACATCCAGAATTGTTAAAGCTTCAGCCTCGTTCAACAACGTTCCATCCACCTGAAGGGAAGGATTGTCTTTTCGTTTTACTGGAGTTCAGCTTCATACCACACCGCCTATATACACCATTTCCTGATCCGTTTCATGTTCCGACTGATGCTCAGTGCGGCTTCATTTCGCTTAAGTGGAGACTTTACTATACCCACACGTGTTGCATCATCGACATATTGAATAATCTTATTTTCCAGGCCAACAACCGTATCACTTGTATACACTAAGAATAACAGGAGGCAAGTGCTTTGATATAAACCAGTGTCCCTCATCATTGTTAATCTTGTGGTTTTATCGTTTGGCTTAGATATTGTTCCCTCGTAGACTAATTTCTCAAACAAATTTATCTTGAGAAATACAATGCATCTGAGTTTTTCTGGTATCTGGCTTAAACCTTGGCAATGATTTCAAAAGCTCCTCTGTCCAGTCTGTTCAGCTGCGTTTAGAACCACTTCTCGAATATCCTCAATTTATTTTTCTGCAGCAAAATTCAGTTCAAGTTTTATGATGCTCGACGTAATTACGAAACTGTTGGCGATGACCTTCTCATGCATAGCTGTGCTTCTAAAAAAAAAAAAAAAAAAAAAAAAAAAAAAAAAAAAAAAAACAAGGTGTTTTTAATAACTTCATAACTCGGTTCTCCTTTCAGGCTGCAAATGATACTAGCTGCTTCCTCGACTAATTGGGGCTTAATGAGCCACAACCATTGTCAAAGTGGCCACTTGTGCTTCGTAGTTTTAGTTCGTCTTGAACGAACTGTGTAGTTCCTGGCGTCAGCTTTTAAATATAGTCTTGTGTTTATTTCTTTAAGTCTCTCTTTTTCCCTAATTCAGCATTTATGTTTCCTCTCCAATGGTTCGGACCTACTATTCGTTGGTTCGAACCCACTTTTTGTTGGTTCGTACCAACTCTTAAGTTGGTTCGAACCTACTATTCGTTGGTTCAAACCCACTAAGTTGGTTCGAACCTACTATTCGTTGGGTCGAACCCACGCTTTGCTGGTTCGAACCCACGCTTTATTAGTTCGAACCCACTCTTTGTCGGTTCGAACCCACTCTTCAGGTGCGAACTCTCTCTTCACTGGTTTGAACTTGACAGTTATCCTTAAAGAATCTACGTCTGATGGTGTTAAGAGTCACTTAGGCATCAGATCAATTATCACTTATAATTCCCCTTCGGTGGTATTCCCAAATTAGAGTGAATTGGATATGAAAGGACACTTGTAGCTTAATGTTTGTATATAAAATGTTAGTGATCTGATAAAAGTGCATAGCGTATATATATATAATATATATATATATATAATATATATATATACAATATATATATATATATATATTATATATAATATAGAATTCAGCACAATTCGAGAATAAATGATTCAGGGGATGTATTATGTTGTACTCAAATGCTTATCTTTCGAAAAACGCGCATTTCCTGATCGATAATTTCTACCGCCCTCCAGAGAGAGAGAGAGAGAGAGAGAGAAAGTTAGTAACCTGCTGACAGGATGTACCAACTTTTCAGAGTCACGTCCATTGCATCATCACAAAACTTTGTTCGTTTTTTTAATTTTCCATCAGCATTCAGCAGGAAGAGATCTAGAAAAGCCAATCCATAGGGCGATAGTACCCCACCCATACGGAGAATTCAACTGTTGCGTGGTAAACTGGGATATTAGTTTTTTATTTTTTTTCATTTATATTCTGACACGTAGACCAATCTGACCGTACTGAAAGGTCACCTTCCTTGTAAGTTAAGAGAAAATCACTCAAAACTCCCAGAGTATTCATTCCTTAATGCCTTCAAATGACAAAAGAAGACTGTAGGAATACGGGAGTAGTTTTTTTTTTTTTTTTTTTTTGTGTTTTCCCTCGTTGAGACTCGTTGAGAGAGAGAGGGAGAGAGAGCGAGAGAGAGAACCAAAATACCATTTGCTCCCATACTAATGACATATTGTGAATTATTGACAAGACATTATTTGATTTCGTGATTACGCTGCCACCCCAGATTTTCTGGACACAACCAAAGGAATTTCCTGTAAAACAACCCGGGAAATTTTCTAGAAAAGAGAAATATTTTTGGAAACCAGATAAATTTCCTGGAAACAACCAGAGAAATTTCCTGGAAACATCCAGAGAAATTTCCTGGAAACATCCAGAGAAATTTTCAGGAAACAACCAGAGGGATTTTTTGGAAACAACCAGACAAATTTCCTGGAAACAACCAGACAAATTTCCTGGAAATAACCAGAAACATTTTCTGATAAGTAGAGAAATTTCCTGGAAACCAGCGAAATATCCTGGCAACAATCAGAGAAAGTTCCTGGAAATCAGAGAAATTTCTTGGAAACCTGAGAAACATCTGAAAACAACCATACAGATTTCCTGGAAACCAGAGAAATTTCCTGGAAACAACCATACAGATTTCCTGGAAACAACCATACAAGTTTTCTGGAAACGAGAAATTTCCTGGAAACAACCAGGGGAGTTTCCTGGAAACCAGAAAAATTTTCTTACCACAACGATAAGGTCACCGAAGTTGTTAAGGACAACTCAAGCAAGCGATGGAGTCTCTACCAAACATTAAACGACGAACGGTTCATCTCGTTATGCTAATGCCATCCACGTCGACAGACCCCGTCAATAAAAGAAAGAGAGCAAGAGCACAAATTCCTTTTCTGAATTCATTCGATCTTGGTTCGCCAGTTCTCTATGGTTCCACCCTCATTAGGAGAGCTCTCGAAAGCTGCGGTCTCGTGGCCCATTTTGCGAGGGATCCCACAATGGGGGAGGAGGGGGGTTGCTTTCATGCAGTTTCAAGAAATGTCACTTCAGTTTTTCGCGCTCCGTTTTTCTTCTTCTTGAGGCAAGCTCTTCAAGCCTTGCAATATAGGGAAACTGAACTAAAGATCAGGGTTTAGTGTTGGGGAAGGGGGGGAGGAGGACAATACAAGGCTAAAAGGGTAGTAGATCAAAGAGGAACTGTTATGGTAACCGCTTAAAACTTACTGATACAGGCAAAAGTGTAAATTTGAAATCGAATATTGGCAGTAGCGTAATCAAGTAGGTATGATATGAATCGTGGGATGTTTTTTTCTCAACCCTTCCCTTAAAAAAAAAAAAAAATATATATATATATATATATTATATATATATATATATATATATATATATATATATATATATATATATATATACAATATTCATAATACTTAAAGAACTGCTGTTTTTGAATAAAATACAAATATTTCTCAAAAAACAAAGCTCTTCTAACTGCAATGGTATCTTGCAAAAACAAAAAATTAAATTGCACAGCACGAGATTAGGAAGAAAATCGTTATCTAAAGAAAAAAAACGGGTATTTTGTTTAAAACATAGGCAACTAGAGAATCAAGAACAGATGACGCCACGTAAATCTGCCTACAAACTTGTTGACCTTTTGCATTTTAGAAATTAAAACATAGAACCAAGGAATGGGCGATCTTGTGCTCTCTCAAACTATACTCAGTTTTTTTCCATCTGTCTACCCGCCTGTGGTATTTGCGTATGGTAACACTGCGTCCCGGGCTTTAAATAGTTACATTCAACAATAATACCAATATACTGTTTCGAATATTAACGGTGTAATTCGCATACAGTACATTATTTAAACACTTCAGTCGCAAATGTACACCCAGATATCCTTTTATTTACTTAAAACTTAGACAGCGTAACTATCTAAAGCCCTGGACGCAGTGTTACCATATGCAAACACCACAAGCGGGTGGACAGATGGAAAAAAACAAGAGTATATGTAGTGTACCAGCGTTTAAGCACTTGTTAGGCCATTGCTGGCTATTCCTTTGGTAGGGCATGAAGTACCTCAGTGGCGTGATCGGTATGGTCTTAGCCTGCCACCTCGGTGGCCGCGAGTTCGATTCTGGGGCATTCCACTGAGGGGTTACAGATGTTTATTTCTGGTGATAGAAGTTCACTCTCTACGTGGTTCGGAAGTCACGTCAAGCCGTTGGTCCCGTTGCTGATTAACCACTGGTTCCATGCAACGTAAAAACGCCTTACAAACAAACAAAACAATCTTTGGTAGGGCATGGCCATATATATTCCGTAATTAGCCAGGGAGTTGTTTAAAAAAATTTGCCTACCAGGTCTACGTGAGAGGTTAAAAGTATAGGGTAAACATATATCTATTCCGTCAGTAGTCAGGGAGTTATTAAAAAATGTTGTCGTCTACCAGGTTAACCTGGGAGGTCAAAAGTGTAAAGTCAAAATGCAGTATGCGTATTGGACCCAACTAATTTCTTCCATGTGGGGCAGAAATGTGTTTACACGTAAGCTGTTTTGGTACGTAACCGAGGCCTAGTGTTAGGTTTGTTTGTTTGTTTGTATTGGAATGGAATGGAATGGAATTTGAAATTTAGGCTTGAAGCCAAGCACGTTTGTTTGTATTGTGTTTTTACGTTGCATGGAACCAGTGGTTATTCAGCAACGGGACCAATGGCTTTACGTGACTTCCGAACCACGTCCAGAGTGAATTTCTATCACCAGAAATACACATCTTGACTCCTCAATGGAATGTCCGAGAATGGAACTCGCGGCCACCGAAGTGGCAGGCCACGACAATACCAACCACGCCACTGAGGCGCTTCCTAGTGTTAGGTGAGGCGAGCTTATACAAGCGACAACAAGCACGGAACTGTGAGGGTGGAACTTGTTGGGTAAACCTGTGTTTGGATGCGAAACTCAAAGCAATAATCGTGTTAAAACACAAGACTGCATATGCTGCATAGGATTTTTAAAAGAAGGAGGAAGTTAGTGGATGTTAAGTTGACGTTAAACTATTATGACAAGGATAGTTAATAAACTTTGTAATCTGTTTAGAAGAAGACGAACATTCCTTACCTCAAAGCAATGTCCGATATAAAGCTCAAAGGAATGTCCGATATAAAGCTTTCTT
>NC_061101.1:22517402-22572482 GCF_015104395.2 Macrobrachium nipponense | reverse complement strand
AAGAAAGCTTTATATCGGACACTGCTTTGAGGTAAGGAATGTTCGTCTTCTTCAAATAGATTACAATGTTTATTAACTATCTTTGTCATACTAGTTTAACGTCAACTTTAACATCCACTAACTTCCTCCTTTTAAAAATCCTATGCAGCATATGCAGTCATGTGTTGAACACGATTATTTCTTTGAGTTTCGCATCCAAACACAAGTTTACCCAACAAGTTTCACCCTCACAGTTCCGTGCTTGTTGTCGCTTGCATAAGCTCGCCTCACCTAACACTAGGAAGCGCCGCAGTGGCTTGGTTGGTATGGTCTTGGCCTGCCACTTCGGTGGCCGCGAGTTCATTTCTCGGACATTCCATTGAGGAGTCAGAGATGTGTATTTCTGGTGATAGAAATTCACTCTGAATGTGGTTCGGAAGTCACGTGAAAGCCGTTGGTCCCGTTGCTGAATAACCACAGGTTCCATGCAACGTAAAAACACCATACAAACAACCTAACACTAGGCCTCGGTTACGTACCAAAACAGCTTACGTGTAAACACATTTCTCTCCCCCACATGGAATAAATTAGTTGGGTCCAATACGCCTACTGCATTTTTTACTTCACACTTTTGACCTCCCAGGTTAACCTGGTAGACGACAAAATTTTTTTATATCATCATGACTACTGACGGAATAGATATATTTTTACCCTATACTTTAACCTCTCAGGTTGACCTGGTAGGCAAATTTTTAAAATAACTCCCTGGCTAATTACGGAATAGATATGGTCATGCCCTACCAAATTTATTGTTTTGTTTGTTTGTATGGCGTTTTTACGTTGCATGGAACCAGTGGTTAATCAGCGACGGGACAACGGCTTTACGTGACTTCCGAACCACGTCGAAAGTGAACTTCTATCACCTGAAATAAACATCTGTAATCCCTCAGTGGAATGCCCCAGAATCGAACTCGCGGCCATCAAGGTGGCAGGCTAAAAGCATACCGATCACGCCTAACAAGTGCTTAAAACGCTGGTTCACTAGTTTTAGAGAGCACTAGATTGCCCATTACCTTGGTTCTATGTTTTAATTTCTAACATACACAAGGTCAACAAGTTTGAGCCAGATTTACGTGATGGATCTGTTGTTGTTTTTTCTCTAGTTGCCTAGTTTTCAAGAAAATACCTGTTTTGTTTTTTCTTTATTTTTTTCTAATCCCGTGCTGTGCAATTTAATTTTTTGTTTTTGCAAGATATTGCAGTTAGAAGAGCTTTGATTTTTGAGAAATATTTGTATTTTATTCATAAACAGCAGTCCTTTAAGTATTTCTTTACACTTTCCCTGAAGTAGTTGTATATATCATTTTTTTTTAAAGGGAGGATTGGGAAAAAAAAAATCCCACGATTCATATTACACCCGCTTGATTACGCTACTGGCAATATTCGATTTCAAATTTACACTTTTGCCTGTATCAGTAAGTTTTAAGCGGTTACCAAAACAGTTCCTCTTTGATCTACCAACCCTTTTAGCCTTGTATTGTCCCCCTCATCCCCTTCCCCCACACCAACCCCTGATCTTTAGTTCAGTTTCCCTATATTGCGACTCTGAAGAGCTTGCCTCAAGAAGAAGAAAAAACGGAGCGCGAAAAACTGAAGTGGCATTTCTTGAAACTGCATGAAAGCAACCCCCCTCCTCCCCTATTGTGGGATCCCTCGCAAAATGGGCCACGAGACCGCAGCTTTCGAGAGCTCTCTAATGAGGGTGGAACCATAGAGAACTGGCGAACCAAGATCGAATGAATTCAGAAAAGGAATTTGTGCTCTTGCTCTCTTTCTTTTATTGACGGGGTCTGCCGACGTGGATGGCATTAGCATAACGAGATGAACCGTTCGTCGTTTAATGTTTGGTAGAGACTCGTTCGCTTGCTTGAGTTGTCCTTAACAACTTCGGTGACCTTATCGTTGTGGTAAGAACTTTTTATTTTTCTGGTTTCCAGGAAATTCCCCTGGTTGTTTCCAGAAATTTCTCTTGTTTCCAGAAAATTTGTATGGTTTCCAGGAAATCTGTATGGTTGTTTCCAGAAGTTTCTCAGGTTTCCAAGAAATTTCTCTGGTTTCCAGGAACTTTCTCTGGTTGTTGCCAGGAAATTTCGCTGGTTTTCCAGGAAATTTCTCTGCTTATCAGAAAAATGTTTCTGGTTATTCCAGGAAATTTGTCTGGTTGTTTCCAAGAAAGGAAATTTGTCTGGTTGTTTCCAAAATATCCTCTGGTTGTTTCCTGAAAATTTCTCTGGATGTTTCCAGGAAATTTCTCTGGATGTTTCCAGGAATTTTCTCGGGTTGCTTCCAGGAAATTTCTCTGGTTGTTTCCAGGAAATTTCGATGGTTGTTTCCAGAAAAATTTGACTGGTCGTTTTCAGGAAATTTCGATGGTTGTTTTCCAGAAAACTGTTTCCAGAAAATTTCTCAGGTGGTTTTCAAGAATTCCTCTGATTGTTTTTCAAGAAATTTCTCTTAGTTTGTTTCCAGGAAATTTATCTGGTTTCCAAAATTATTTCTCTTTTCCAGAAAATTTCCCGGGTTGTTTTCCAGGAAATTCCTTTGTTGTGTCCAGAAAATATGGGGTGGCAGCGTAATCACGAAATCAAATAATGTCTTGTCAATAATTCACAATATGTCATTAGTATGGAGCAAATGGTATTTTGGCTCTCTCTCTCTCTCTCTCTCTCTCTCTCTCTCTCAACGAGTCTCTTTTTAGACTCGCTCTACAGTCTTCTTTTGTCATTTGAAGGCATTAAGGAATGAATACGCTGGGAGTTTTGAGTGATTTTCTCTTAACTTACAAGACGGTGACCTTTCAGTACGGTCAGATTGGTCTACGTGTCAGAATAAAAAAAAAATAAAATAAAAATAAAAAACTAATATCCCATAGTTACCACGCAACAGTTAAATTCTCCGTATGGGTGGGGTACTATCGCCCTATGGATTGGCTTCTAGATCTCTTCCTGTTGAATAACTGATGGAAAATTTAAAAACGAACAAGTTTTGTGATGATGCAATGGTGACTCTGAAAAGTTGGTACATTCTGTTAGCGTGTTACTAACTTTCTCTCTCTCTCTCACTCTCTCTCTCTCTCTCTGGAGTGTGGTAGAAATTATCGATCAGGAAATGCGCGTTTTTCGAAAGATAAGCATTTGAGTACAACATAATACATCCCTTGAATCATTTATTCTCGAATTGTGCTGATTTATATATATATATATATATATATCTATATATATATATATATATAATATATTGTACATGTAATATATATATATATGTATATATATATATATATATATATATATATATATATATACATATAATATATATATATATATATATATATATCTAATATATATATCTATATATATATATACACGCTATGCACTTTTATCAGATCACTAATATTTTATATTCAAACATTAAGCATACAAGTGCCCTTTCATATCCAATTCACTCTAATTTGGGAATACCACCGAAGGGGAATTATAAGTGATAATTGATCTGATGCCTAAGTGACTCTTAACACCATCAGACGTAGATTCTTTAAGGATAACTGTCAAGTTCAAACCAGTGAGAGAGAGTTTCGCACCTGAAGAGTGGGTTTGAACCGACAAAGAGTGGGTTCGAACCAAGAAAGCGTGGGTTCGAACAGCAAAGCGTGGGTTCGACCCAACGAATAGTAGTTTCGAACCAACTTAGTGGGTTTGTTCGAACAACGAATAGTAGGTTCGAACCAACTTAAAGTTGGTACGAACAACAAAAAGTGGGTTCGCCAAACCAACGAATAATAGGTTCGAACCATTAGAGAGGAAACATGAATGCTGAATTAGGGAAAAAGAGAGACTTAAAGAAATAAATACAAGACTATATTCAAAAACTGACGTCAGGAACAACACAGTTCGTTCAAGACGAACTAAAACTACGAAGCACAAGTGGCCACTTTGACAATGGTTGTGGCTCATTAAGCCCCAATTAGTCGGGGACCAGTTAGTATCATTTGCAGCCTGAAAGGAGAACTGAGTTATGAAGTTATTAAAAACTCCTTTTTTAAATTTTTTTAGAAGCACAGCTATGCATGAGAAGGTCATCGTCAACAGTTTCGTAATAACGTCGAGCATCATAAAAACTTGAACTGAATTTTGCTGCAGAAAAATAAATTGAGGATATTCGAGAAGTGGTTCTAAACGCAGCTGAACAGACTGAGAGGAGTTTTTGAAATCATTGCCAAGGTTTAAGCCAGATACCAGAAAAAACTCAGATGCATTGTATTTCTCAAGATAAGGATTTTGTTTGAGAAATTAGTCTACGGGGGAACAATATCTAAGCCAAACTGTAAAACCACAATATCAACAATGATGAGGGACACTGGTTTATATCAAAGCACTTGCCTCCTGTTATTCATAGTGTATACAATGATACGGTTGTTGGCCTGGAAAATAAGATTATTCAATATGTCGATGATGCAACACGTGTGGGTATAGTAAAGTCTCCACTTAAGCGAAATGAAGCCGCACTGAGCCTCAGTCGGAACATGAAACGGATCAGGAAATGGTGTATATAGGTGGTGTGGTATGAAGCTGAACTCCAGTAAAACGAAAAGACAATCCTCCCCTTCAGTGGGTGGAACGTTGTTGAACGAGTCTGAAGCTTTAACAATTCTGGATGTTAACTTTTGACTCGCATCTACCCCATCAGGTATTTGTTCGTAAGACCTCGTGTATTTATAACAATGACAAATTCAGTGCAACCTGTTTTAGGGCATTTGTGTTTACCTAGAAGAGATCCAAGAATCCAGACGTTCTTCATACCAGTCATGCAAATAGAGAAAGACCAAAGGTCCCTTTCTAGTAGCTGTCAAGAAAAAAACGCCTTGTATAGTACAATCCTTGCAGAAGTTTTCAATTTACTTTCTACACAGACCAGAACAACCAGTTTTTTTTTTCTTTTTCTGTTAAACTGAGATCGGAATCTAAGATCTATTTGCAAAATTTACATGTCAATGTTCAAACACATTCTTGAAACGAAGACAATATATCAAATGCATTACTGACTGAACCTTTACCAGAGAATATCGTACCTCGGTGGGTTACCATCGCGTCAGCAGGATGGGGAATTTTTTATTTCATGCTCTTCCCTTGATAACTAACTCGCTACGCACTTAATCTACAATTTATTACTGAATTTAACTTGCTATGCTACACTTTTATCCTCTTTCGCTCTAGCGTTCTCATTTCTCTGAAAATAAATTTATTACACTTATATTTCGTTACCATTCATGTATTTCAATTACCAAATGCATTCGTGGTGGCCTAGTTCGTGGGGACTGTGCTATTCTGGTCTGTTCAGGAGCGTGTTCAGTGAACACAGTATGCATATTTGGCCTACTCATTCGATAAATACGGCTTTTTGGGCGAAATGCAATATTTTTCGAAGTCATTTACTTGTTATTATCGTTTTTTTAACGTATTTAATCCTTATATAACTTCGTTTGATTCGTTTTATTCCATTATCTAACATCAGCCTACTGGGCCTTTGGTGGAGCTACCGTAACTTCATCGTCCAAGTTCGAGGAGAAATTGCGCCAAATTAAAACCCCGTTTCCTCTCCAGGGCGACGAAAATGGCGCCCATTTTCGTAGTTGGAGTAAAATACGCCGTGATGAAGATCATTTAGGATATACCGGATAACGAACGAAAATCGATCAAGAAAAACGAAAGGCTGTTGATTGGTAGGTAGTTGAACGGAAAGCATTTGACAAGCTCTTTGCGAATTTGAGCTAGTCGGTATTTTATACACTTAATACGATGTATGGATGGAATATACCGTATTTATAGCTTATAAAACTCAGTATCGTTCTTATAACGGACTTAATTACCTTAAATTACGTTTGTCTTCATTAATATTTGTTGGTTTCAGTCGGCTTCGGTGGTTTCGTCTTGGTATGTCACTATCTACATATCTCTCCCCCGAGAACTGAAGAAAGCTCAGCGAGACTGTGGGTTAACTAGACTTATAATAGTGATTAGTGAAGGGTGGGTATAAGCTCGCTCGCTAGCACACTATATCTCTAACTCTGATCTCTGCTCACATCATAATTCGACCGAGCCACGGCTCGTATCTTGGAAAATTCGTTAGTTGATTCACTCTTACGCCATGGAGGGAGAGAGAGAGAGAGGGATTAAACGTTGAACTCAAGCTGTAAGATAAGGCGAATTACGCTGAAGTCGATTTTTCAACTCCGGCGCATGACGTCACACGGTGCTCTCATCGGTTGCATGTCGCAACAGCTAGGCGGAAGTTGTCACGAATTTGACAGTTCTTGGGGATTTTGGAACGGAGTACGTTATTGCATTGGTGATACGCTATCTATGGATGCTGTAACACAGAGATGGAAAAAGTTAAGCTTTCACCGTTTCCCCAGAGATCCCGGAATGTAGGAGGTGGATAACTTCTGCAGATGTTCGGTTCACTTTCAACAAAGTACTTATGCAAGAAACCTCAGGCATGAATTGCTTAATTAACTACTGCCCTGCAAATTCAAATGAAAAAAAAAAAATCGAAGGACTCTGCTATACCGAACCAACGTTTACCTCGGCATGATAGCGCCAATGTTGATTCAGGTATTTAAAATTTTTACTCGAGTTTGGTTTGGTCTACTTGTTACGTTTAGAATTGTGGAGAAATATATTAACTTTAGGCTTATATGATTAATTCTATAATTAAAAGTGCATAAATATATCTTCCGTTTGATTCCTCATGCAAGTAAACCATATGTGAATGGTTAAGAGTGATAAGAATGAAACTGATGCCTAGACCTCTAGTGGTAGTTAAGAATAACCTGCCAAGGGGATATAGTACTATAGTAGATTCACATCAACCGTGCATTTGATGTCTAGGCCAGTCCCTTACGACGCTCCTGATTGGCTGTTGATAAGCCAATGACAGGGCTGGAAATTCTGTTTCTCTCGAGAGTTCACATGGGTAGGATATGTGTTCCACTTCTCCTGAGGGATAACGTCTTTCTGGAGAGGTGGAACATACATCCTGTCTATGTGAACTCTCGAGAGAGACTGAGAGTTTCCAGCCTCGTGAGTGGCTTATGAACAGTCAATCAGGAGCGTTGTAAGAGACTGGCCTAGACATCAAATGTACGTTTGATGTGAATCTACTATAGTCAACACGAAGGAGCGAGACGAACACTTGATTGAAATTCGCTCAATGAACATGAAATGGCCCTATTAATCCTATTTCGAAATGTGGGTATGAACGCCGGCGAACTTCCCCTATGTCCATATTCTATGCATTTCTTGCTTATATATGTAAAAACTTGATTAAAAATAATAGTACATATTAATATTGGAGAAAGACATCTCCACAGTTATGCAAGATAAATCTGTACGGAAAGCTTTCGGGAAACTGCTCGATTTTCCTTCATCGATAACTGTGGAGATTTGGGTCTCCAATGTTCTTTTTATTATTATTATTGTACTTAGGAAGCAGACCCTCTCTCAAGCATACTTTATTAAAAGTAAATGGCTACTTCACAGCATTACACTTGTAGATTCTTCTCTATTTTCCGAATAGCGGCTTTTTCCGTGCTACTTAGACAGGCTAGTAGAGCGCCTATGGAGGTCAGATCAAATACAGAGCCAAAATTGGTGTATATATTTGAATTTTACAGATAAACTATTATAACCAAGGAGCCGATTCTGAAGCCATCTAAACAAGAGACATCGAAGCCACAGCAAATACCCACTGCACCACAGCAACAACTGCCGCCAAAACCACATAGACAACGTCGTACACCAAGAAAGAAAGTCGACTACACACCGAAACCAAGAGTACCTACGCCATCACCTTCACCAAATCCCATCCCACCTCCTCCAAAAACCGACCCTCTCCCTTCCCTCACTGTTCCCCAACCCCAACTCCTTCCTCCTCCAGAGTTCCAGCCAGTGCCAGCAGAGAGAGAGATGAAACAGCCAGTGACTGTGTTACAATCACAGTAGAAGGGATACTTATTCTCTTCGAGAAGTTGACAGGGAAACCTGTCGACAGGAAGGCACTGCTGGAAGTCATACAACCACACCTCATACAAAATCCTCTTTCAAAAGCAACTGCTGTTCGATTCGAATAAGCAGCTAAAATTCAATATGACATAGGAAATTTTTATTTCCACAAGAGAGAATGATGAATTCTTTGGAGTATTCTCCAAAAGAGTTTCTTGCTTTTTCTTGAGCTAAAATATTTCCATTTCCTTCCTGATTTTCTAACACTCAATCAGGACTCTCTGCTGTAAAACTTTCTCTCATACTGATGGGTACCGTAAGGTTTAATGGGGTTTGTAACCCTGCCTGTCCTTTTCTTCCTTTCATTTATAACCACCATCATTTCTCATTCCAGTCATCATCTACTGTTACGGGCTGCTCATAGAGAAAACTCTGCTTTGATTTGAAAAATGGGTTTATAAACACTTGCGTCCCCTGCTAACGATGATATCGCAGTAATAGTCTGTATCGAGTAGTTTGGATAGTTTACCTCACGTTATTGAATTGAACCGAATTGAATATAGAATTTAGGCCAAAGGTCAAGCACTGGGACCTATGAGGTCATTCAACATCTGAAACGGAAATTGAGAGTAAAAGGTTTGAAAGGTGTAACAGGAGGAAAGCCTCGCAGTGTTTGTTTGCATGGTGTTTTTACGTTGCATGGAACCAATGGTTATTCAGCAACGGGACCAACGGCTTTACGTGACTTCCGAACCACGTCGAGAGTGAACTTCTATCACCAGAAATACACATCTCTAACTCCTGAAATGGAATGCTCGAGAATCGAACTCGCGGCCACCGAGGTGGCAGGCCAAGACCATACCGACCACGCCACTGAGGCGCTCGAAAGCCTCGCAGTTGCAGTATGAATCAATTGTTAGATGAATGAGAGAAAATATGAAAGGAGGTACAGTAAATGGAACAACAGGGGTTGCAGCTAGGGGCCGAAAGCACGTCGCAAAGAACCTTAAGTAATGCTTACAGTCCACCGCATGAGGTGCACTCACGGCACTAAACCGAATTTTTTTTTAACGGGAGTTACCTCGCATTATTCAAAATTATTCTTTCTTGTATTGCTATACCATAATATCTCCCGTAGAGAAGTATTGCCGCCAGTGCACGTCATGCGGTGCACTGTAGTCATTACTTAAGGCTATTTGCGGCGTCCCTTCGGTCGCTAGCTACTCTACCCTTCCATTAATTTTACTGTACCCCGTTTTTTATTCTCTTTTCTTCCATATGACTTCCCACCCTATCTAACAATGGTTTCGTGGTGCAGCTGCCGAGGTTTTTCTGTTGTTACCCCTTTCAAACCTTTTGACTGTCAATTTCCATTTCAGCGCCGAATGATCATAGGTCCCATCGCTTGGTCTTTGGCCTAAATCCTATCTAACTATTCCTATATCATAATACCGTCACAGAAGTTCGCATCAATTTCCACTCCATGGTCATTGGCATCAAGTAGGCTTTGTTATCCATCTCCGTCCTCATTATATTATTATTATTATTATTATTATTATTATTATTATTATTATTATTATTATCATTATTATTAATTATTAGGAAAGAGGCCTTCTCGAAGGCAGTAGCATTGAATATTATAGCTGTTTCAGCGGCATTTAATTCATATAGAATCTTCTCAATTCTTCGATACACCAGCTACATCCTTATGAAAAAAAGATAAGAAGATTTGAGAAGATTCTATATAATTAAATGCCGTTGAAACAGCTATAATATTATTACTATTATTATTATTATTTGGGAATAATAATAATATATCATGTTCTAAGGGGTCCACAATAATAAAAACAAATGTGAATAGTTCGTGTATAATTTAAAAACACTTTACAAAGCTTTCGAACCTTTCCCTGGGTTCATTTTCAGTTCAAATGAATGATTCATTTGGACTGAAGATGAACCCAGAGAAGGGGGTTCGAAAGCTTTGTAAAGCGTTTGTAAATTATACACGAACTCTTAACAATTTTTTTTATTATTGTGGACCCCTTAGAACAATATTATTATTATATTATTGTTTTACAAAATGAATTATGGTTCATATCAATCTCCCCATACGAGAATCATGATATATATTGCTTTGTTAAGTTGTGCATAACTGCTGTGAGTCGCTAGCCGATGAATTTGAAAATTCGAACTATTTTCTCAGTCGTTTCGTAAATTGATTCGCTCATTTCAAGTTGATGTGTGAATTATCGTGCTCTTGATGAGTCAAAATGCACGATTAAAATGTCATGCATACATCAACTGAAATTATGAAAGTAAGAGAGAAGAGAGAGAGAGAATATGAATATATCAGTCAAAAGATCATCCGCGAAAATCTCAATTATCATAATCAAAAACTGGTTCCGTCAATATACTGAATGTATTGACATCAACGGTTCACTTTGTCATGGCAAGTAAGACAACGCATGAATTATGGATCCGGTCACATGATCCTTCAGGATTCTGGCCAAGCCTATACATACAGAGGTTTCACCATAATCTCCCGGGACTTGTATGGGAAGTCAGTAATCGTTCTCTCTCTCTCTCTCTCTCTCTCTCTCTCTCTTTCTCTGAAACGCTACCAAGCTTTCTATCTGAATCTACTAACTATTTTGCCAGATATTTCTTGAATTTTCTATCTCTCTCTATAAAAATTATAGTGATATATAGTTATATATATATATATATATATATATATATATATATTATATATATATATATATATATATATATATATATATATATATATATATATATATATATATATATATACTAAAATGGAAATAATAAATAAACGCGCATTTCACCGAAATAGATTATGGCTCACACTCGGTACCGGACTCCGGTCTCTCAAATGAGATGCCAGGGCTAACGTTACCGGCTGACCGGTTGAAAGAACGGGATTTGGTCCTGGTGATAGACAGAAACTTATTTCAGGGAAACACGTGGTCATGTGCTTAGTATTTATATATATATATATATATATATATATATATATATATATATATATATATATATATATATAATATATATCATATTATATTATATATATATTAATAGACAAATTTTTAGCCATAAATGTAGTTCAATTTTCAATTCACTATACCATGGGACTATCTTGCACCCAAGGGGAATTAAATTGGAATATGAATATGGAATTTACGAGAAAGGCTAAGCGCTGATATATATGAGGTCATTCAGTAACAAGGTTTGAAAGGTGTAACAAGAGGAAAACTTCGGAGTTTCTGTATGAATCAGTTGTTACGAGAAGGTGGAAAGTAAGATGGAAGAAAGGAAATATGATCGGAGGTATTGTAAAAGGAATGAAAGGGGGTTGTATGTAGCTACGTCTGAAGGGAAGATGGTATAATGCCTCAGTTCACCGCATGTGGTCCTATGATGGCACTACCCCTACGGGAAAGGGGAAGATATAATTGATTAGAGCTTATACTCTGTTTTTTTTTTTCATCTGTCCATCCGCCTGTGGTGTTTTTGTATGGTAACACTGCGTACCCGGGCTTTAGATAGTTACGCTATGTGTAAGTTTTAGGTAAATAAAAGGATATCTGGGTGTACATTTGCAACTGAAAAGTGTTTTTAATAATATACTGTATGCGAATTACACCGTTAATATTCGAAATAGGGTATTATTATAATCGTTGAATGTAAGCTGAAAATAACTATCTAATTTGCATACATTAAATTATTAAAACACTTTACAGTTGCAAATGTACACCCAGATATCCTTTTATTTACCTAAAACTTACACATACCGTAAACTATCTAAAGCCGGGACGCAGTGTTACCATACAAAAACACCACAGGCGGATGGACAGATGGAAAAAAACAGAGTATAGTTCTCCGCAGGATTTGAACTGCTGCCTGGCTTAGATCTATAAGACATCACTGTTCATTATCCAGTTCCCAAGAGATATAAATTGATATCAACTCTGCTCCACTAAGAGATCGTTTATTAATATAATTTGTTGACAATACAGTACAGAAATGGGAGGATATAATACATTGATCCCCAAGGGGCTCGTACTAAAACACGGCGTCCCAAGGAGCTTCCGCCATGTTGGAGTACTAGTACTAGTATAAGGAGGTGGAGACATACCGGGTTAATACCTTCCCGAGGTATAGGGAACTGGATATTAAACGATATCCGTGGCTTATTGCCAATAGTTAAGCTTGTGTGACATAAAAGAAAAAAATCTTAACCCTGTGCAACAAACCTCGGCAGCAGCTATCATTGGATAATAACTGTTCAAAGCACATAACTTGAATACGATTTTAGCTATTATTATACCTTTCTTGAGGGCCTTTGTTTCTCAGCCAGGCAACGGTGTAGATCCTGGCGAGGACGAAATATACTCATTAATTCCTCTTAGGCGTAAGCTATTTGTACGGAAGTGAATGAGATATGGAACAACATTCGTGGCTTAAATTAACGTGTTATCCTAAAGAAGTCATGCTTGAGAAAGTGATGAACATTCACATAATATATATAAAGCGAATACCACACGAAAATGATAGGCAGAAATCCAAGCGCTTTTCGTCTTTACTAAGTCATTGTCAAGGAACGAATGTTGACGAGAGCGCCAGGATTTCTGCCTATCATTTTCCTGTGGTATTCGCTTATTTAATAAAGTCACGTGCATCTACTGTGATTTTTTAAGCACACATACACAATATATAATATATATATATTATATATATATAGTATATATATATATATATATATATATATATATATATATTATATTAATATACATATATAATATATACATATATTGATATAGATATATAATGTATATATATCTATATATATATATATATTATATAATATTTATTATATATAATAATTATTATTATATAATATATATCAATTATATATATATATTATATAGATATATAATATATAATAATAAATTAATATATATACAAAATAAAATATATAATAATAGATATATATTATAATAAAATAATATAATAAATATAAATAATATATATATATATATATAGATATATATATAAAAAAATATATATATATATATATATATTATATATATATAATATATATAGTCAAATGATGTGCCGAACAAACATCTAACATCCATAGCTCAAGGAATTCATTCTTCAACGAACGACAGCTCAGCATTGCGCAAAGAGTATACATACATAACATACATATATATATATATATATATATATATATATATATATATATATTATATATATATATATATATATATATATATATATATTATGTATATATATATATGATCCCTCTCGTTCTATCGAACATGTGTAGCCTACATGTGCTCGTGGAATGATAAAAGGGGGGTGCCGATTCCGTATTATCTCGCTCTAACGGAAGTTACAGAATCTGACTGATAAGACCACAACGTGTTGTATCCTCTTGCTTATTACTAGCGGCATGAAACATTTTAGGCAATCTTGTTCACGGTATTGTGTCGTCTTCATTACCTTTTAAAGCGTAAGAATTTATTAAGGTCGCTCAATAAACTGGCCACCGAGTTTTCCACGAATTGAAATACTCGATCTCATTGATTGTAACATTGTGTTTCCGGCGAATAACAATTTCATTTTATTGAGTCAGTCAGTGTAGAAATATATGGCCCATGGGAGAATTTTCCTTTTGAAAATATAATGTAATATATACCCGATTAAGAGTATTAGCTATGTATCGTTGTGATGTATGAACGACGCTGTATCAGGTTTAATAGTTTATTGAGACTGTTTGCCAGATCTGGGCCTAGAAAAAAAATTACGTATGTTCTGTCGGCATAAGTGACATGATTCTACGTACTCGTACACGGAAAGTCTAGTGTGCTCTTGAGCATTCTCGAAGAAAAAGATATCGCTAGTTTTTTGCTTTTTTTCACGGCGTAAGAAAACTCTATACTCACTTGTTACCCAAACAACCAGCACACTTTTCAAATGGGACGATCATACCGACAACAATAAGTAAAACTAAAATGGCCGCCAACTTACCTTGGTTACTGAAGTGATCTTGAGCACGAGGAACCATTGTAAAGAAGGTCAATTTGTTACTGTAAAATGAGTGTGTCAAATTTGGTCTACTGTCGTCACCTACAAGTTGCAAGAGCTTGAGGTAGTGTCGTTGCGAGTGTGAGAAAGCCGTCATAGTCGACTTAGAAAGGCGGAATATTTTCCTTGCGAATAAAGTGGTATGGATTCTCTTGAGGCAAGATGTAGTACTGTCCAGGTATAGTCGAATGTGAATAAGCTATTGAGGAATGTATATTGTGCTTGGGATGTTAAAAAGTGTGGAGACAGGAAAGGCGAGTTTTCTCATAATTATGATACAACTTGCATCGTGACATATTTAAGTACATGAATTGCTTTATGTCAGGGAAATGGATTTTGCGTGAAACATTACAAATTCTTAAACTTTTGTCAACAACGAAAAAGGCTAAAACATAAAAAGTGTTGCGTCATTGTCACTGGGTATCACATCCTGGTGTGAAGTGAAGTTTCTTGAGTGAGAAATTCCTTCCAGTTTCAAGAATATGTTAGTGATGAGAATCGGGTGACAGAAATATATATATATCGTCGGGGTTATCTTGGAAGTTCCAGTGTGTCTCCTTGGGATACACCGGTGGCGACTCGAAGTCCGAGGACGAGCGTGAGAGCTCCACTAAGACCCTACCACCTGAACGGCATCTGACGTCGTTCTGCTTGAGTAGGGGATTCACAGCATCGCTTTCGTCACGAGACCCCGGGGGCCACTCACTAAGCTCAGTTCCCTCCCCTCGAAGAGACTAGGGTAGGGCCCCTGACTAGGCGTGATGCTGTAGGTAATTCGTGGGGTACTTTCACTTTGCCATTGAACTCGATTCACTCATTTACTAGGTAAAAGGAAATTATTCCCCTATTTTGACACGTTGTCAGATCTAATACTACTTCATAAAGGGAATTAGTCTTCTTTCGATATTGGGGCTTCGTGATGACATGTCATGACATCGTTCGTGTTTGTAGGCAGTCGTCTGTTAAATCCGGGATATCGGTGTTATCAGACTTCTGTGGTTTTCCTGCAAAATCGTAACCGTCACATATTCAGTGTTTTCCTCTCGTGCAGATAAATTATGAAAATTCCTCTGTCAATGCATTATGGATGCGAGATCCAATGAGAAAGAGAAGGGGCGGAGCCACAGAGGAGATTACCTTTGTGATTGGTGGGATTGTATCCTTATTTTGTTTGTAAGGTTGAGAAGTCTCTTCTCGGCAGACATTGAACTCTTTCATAAGCTAATTTGCGTTAAGCTATTAGTACAACACTTTCTGTGGGGTGTCTGGTATTTGAATGCTTGTTAGCAGGTATTATATACTTTCGAAAATATAAGACACAAATCCATTATTAGTTTTACTGAAGTAGAACGCTATGGTCAAGCCGAATTCGTAGATTCTAATTAAATTAAGATATTATTAGAATTAAGAACTGTATAAAAGGGGTGTAACCATGAAAATAGAATTTATACAACTGCCTTTCTTTTAACTTACCCTTTTTCAGTCCAGAAAAACTGAGAATACCAAACACCATCGATCTATAACAATTTAAGGTTAATTAAAGTGGAATGTGAGAGAATACGGAGCTGTTGGTTTGCATTTTCCACCATGAGTGTTCTTTGGTGTTAGTGATTTTCAGAATAACTTTAACATCAAACCATATCTCCGTTCTTAATTTATTTAAATAATTCATATATCTTAATTTCACTCGGCCTGTAACTCTTAAAAAAATGTCCACGACACAAACATATGTAATATATATATATATATATATATATATATATATATATATATATATATATATATATATATATATATATATATATATATGTATATGCATATATATATAATAATATATATATATATATATATATAGTATATATTTATATAATATGTATATGTATATATATATATATATATATATATATATATATATATATATATATATATATTATATCGTCTTTTTCAGTTATTTGTGGTACCCGCTTGGACATAGATGAATTTTAAAATGATTGGATCACCCTATAAGTACGATGAGTTGATGGTTTTAGTCTCTTTTGTGATAAAAATGAAGCAACCGAAAAGACAGATAGGTGGCTATTTTGGCTTATCTACGCGTCACCTACTCAGGTGTTAGTACTTAAAACATGGCGAGAGCTCCTTGTGACGCCGAGTTTAGTACTAGCCCCTCGGGGGATCAAAGTATATATACACCCTATTTCTATATTAGGTGGTCGACAAATTTTATATTAATAAAACGATATCTTTGTGCGGCCGTCTACTTTTACATTTGCCATTCTGTTTAGTACTATGGCACCTCGAAGTTAACGAGCCAAAGTAGAACCAACAAGAGTACTTACCAGGGATGAGTAATTGTAATTAAATGTAAATATAATCGATTACAGAATTTCGTGTAATTGTAATTGAAAATTTAATTATAGTAAGTAATTGCAATTTAATTGTAATTATAAGATTAGAGTATTAAGGGTCGGGCTCCGTTAAAAGTGATGGGATGCTTAATATGGCCTCCGCTCTTCTGTCACTTATATACACTTCTGGAAGTAGATAGGACTAGGTAGTACACTGTTTCCTGTTCCCAAGATTAGCGTTTACTCTCGCACCCACATCCCTTGCAATTGTAATTGAATTTGTTAAGTAATTGTAATGTAATTGCCATTTCCAATGTAATTATGATTGTAATTTAGATTTGTTTAAAGTAATCGTAATTTATTTCTTCAAGTGTAATGACTCCAAACCTGGTACTTGCGCTAAATATAACCAATTCTCGTCCACTCAACTGTTTATAGCGTTATTATTTGTTGACATTCCATTTTCATACGTTTATTTCCTTCCTTTCTCTTTTAAGTCACTTTTTTCTCTCTCTTGCCTTGGTAGGTGTTTCTTCAGTTTTCCGTTTTTTTTTTTTTTTTTTTTTTTTTTAGGTATTTTTTAAGCATTTTTTTATGGTATATTAGTGGTATTTTACGTATCTAAAATCTATGTATAATTTTCGAGCCTTGAAGTTGCATCATATGTCAGGTCTGTTCCTATGCGATTCTATGTGTTATATATATATTATATATATATATATATATATATATATATATATATATATATATATATATATATATATATATTATATATATTATATTCATCGAGCTACAAATGTCCTTTAATATCTAATCCACTCTACCTCAGAATTAATATATTCATATATGCTTAACTGAAGGGGAATTTATTAGGCGATAATAAAAGCTTCAACTGACGTTCCTGGATTTGTATGGTGTCCTGGGTTCGCGCCTGGACGCCGACATTTCTATTATCGCCTAATAAAATTCCCCTTCAGTTAAGCATATATGAAAATATAATTCCGAGGTAGAGTGAATTAGATATTAAAGGACATTTGTAGCTCGATGTATGTATATGAATCACGGTAATGTGATAGGACTTATAATATATATATATATAATATATATATATATATATAAATAATATATGTATATATATATATATATATATATATATATATATATATATATATATTATATATGTGTGTGTGTGTAGTGGATATCTTGTTGGCCGAGTCGGTAAAGACGTCACTAAACTCCTGATTTCCCCTCTGTGCGCTGGTTCGAATCCACGAGAGGACGAAATTATAATCAGCTAAAAAATTCCCCTTCGGTTAAAATATATGAAAATATATTCCAATTCCGATGTAGAGCGAATTCGATATTGAAGGACATTTGTAGATTAATGGACGTATATGAATCACGGTGATGTGATGAAAATTGCATATATTCAAATATGTATATTGTATAGACATCTATCATTTGTATGGTATTACTTCGAAGAATTATGACAGTTATTGCGATAAGCAAGGTACTTGATTTTTATTACATTAAAACAAGAATATTAACATTAGTATCAGAAACACTTCGGGTATAAATCATGTAGACAGACTTGGACATTGAGCTAGGTTGTAGTTACGGTTAACTTTCAAAGTTAACTATTGCCGTTTCACTATTTCCTCTTAGTTCCCCACTGGATGAGTCGGTTGCGTGCTCGACTGCCAGTCTGGTAGCCAGAGTTCGCTCCCATCTGGTGGCAGTACGGAATCAGAGGAATTGATTTCTGGTGATATAACGTGGTTCGGATCCCACAATGAGCTGTAGGTCCGTTGGTTCCTAGCCACGTAAAAAAATCTAATCCTTCAGGCCAGCCCTAGGAAAACTGTTAATTAGCTCCGTGGTCTATTTAATCTAAGATATAATTGATTAATTTAACCGCTTCCTCTAATTATTTCCAAATTTCTCACCTGTTAGCTCCAGCAACGGCTTATGTAAGTAGATGGCCCCAAAATACTTCATTACATTCTTATCTTGTAGTCCACAGACATATCGAGTTTCATATCAAGTCATTTGCAAATACACTTCCATCTTGCTACACAATTCTCCTAACGATTGATTCCTCATGCGGTGCACTGTAGGCATTACTTAAGGTTCTTTGCACCGCGCCATCGGCCCTATAGCTGCAACCCCTTCCATTCCTTATTCTGAACCTCTGTTCACATTCTCTTTCCTCCATCTTACTTTCCACCCTCTCTGACAATTCTTGCAGAGTGCAACTGCGAGGTTACCTCCTGTTACGATACACCTTTTAAACCTTCTTACTGTCAGTTCCCGGTTTCGGTGCTGATTGACCTCATAGGTCTCAGTGCTTGGGCTTTGCCTAGATTCTATATGCAATTCAATCATTGTCCCTAATCAACACAGTATCATCTGCTAACACCAACCATTGCACATTCCTTACACGACTGATTTTCTTATCGCAGAACTTTCCACAGACATCTGTCCTTTCTGAGACTTTTCACGCCACTCCATCTCTAAAGATTTCGTATATATCATAAATTATATATGTATGTATGCATGTGTGTGTTTATGTGTATGTGTAGTATATATGTGTGTATATATATAAGTTTTGTATTTATTTATTTTTCATATATTTTTCGCTCCCAAATTTTTCGGCCCAGCCTTGCGAGAGTCAAGCGTGACTTATTGGGCTGGTTAATCTCCTTTAATAATAATAATAATAATAATAATAATAATAATAATAATAATATAATAATAATAATAATTATAATAATCTGTCCTTTCTTATACTTTTCACACTACTCCATCCCTTAAAGATATGAAAAAGCCACCAACAATTTAGGCAGCCTACAGATTCTAAAACACACTTTATACGTACTATAGGAACAATTTCATCGTTCACAAAAACTTTCATCTGTATGATGCACCCTCAGCGTTCCCCACAATGACTTAATTAATTCTGTCATAAGATTGTTCTAGGGACGTGTATTCCACCTACTCTCAAGCTTCTCACGTACGTGTCTCATTACAGAAACATTATATACAAAAACCCCTCTTCCCTTGCAAGCCAACACTTCCGTCTCCTATCAGTCTTTCTATCATTTGCCTGACTTTCTCACTCGTAAACCCTATACCTTACATCATCTTTGGTAAGCTAGGAAACGATAAGCGCCTTTCATTTTGCTTTTCCGTCAGTTACCCATGCATAACAAACCCTTTCTTGGAGGAAAGGAAACTATTCGTTCACAATTATGTTATCAAAGACTTTCAATGCAAGAATACTTCATTGCTGTAAAGACACTTACGAACCTGCGGGTTTGCTAAACGTCTAGCATACTTATAATTCTTGAAAGTAAGAGAATCTTCTCCTCTCTACTTACATTGTTCGTTCAGAAAACCAAATGCACTCACTCCATGGGTTAGGATGTTCTTCAGCCTGACTACCTATATGTCCTGACATTTCACTTCTCTGAAATCAGCAGTCTTTGATTGAGTGAGTACATTTTGCTCTCTTTACGAACAATATCAGGAGAGAAGGAAGATGTTCTTACTTGTATGAATTGTATCTGCGCTACCGTTCAGCAAACCCACCACAGGTAAGTGTCTTTACATCAGTAAAGTATAGTTGCACTGAAGTCCTTGATAACAAATGTGAACAAGTAAGTTTCCTTTCGTCCAGAAGGGTTTGCTAGCAAAATGTCAAACAGTTTATTGTTTCCTAACATACCAAAAAATTTCGAGTGGGAAAGTTATGGCAAATTATAGAAAGATTGATGGAAGTGTTGGATTACACAGGTATATATATATATATATATATATATATATATATATATACATATATATATATATATATATATATATATATATATACATACATATATATATATATATATATATATATATATATATATATACATATATATATATATATATATATATATATGTATATAATATATATTATATATATATATATATATATATATATATATATATACAGATATATATATATATATATATATATATATATATATATATATATATATATATATATAAATATATATATATATATATATATATATATATACATACATATATATATATATATATATATATATATATATATATATATATATATATATATATATCGTTTGTGTTTTGAAATAGTTACAGTCAAGATCATGAGCATGCAGAAGGTGGTGGAAATCTACGTACTACAGATAATACGAAACCTGTTCCATTTCAAGACCAGAACTGAATCCCACCTGATTTCTCAGGAAGAGATTTTGATAAGAAGTTATTCAGTGGAATATAAAATCATTATTTGGAATGAATAAGGTTATATCTGCATGGAATATGTAGTCTCAAAAATGAACCCCAGAGAACGAAATGTGAAGGCATGAGACTAAGTGGTGGAGAGAGAGAGAAGAGAGAGAGAGATTCGAAGGGGATAACATTCTCCAGAAGACCGGTTAACTATTACGACAGATATTATGCCAAACCATCATTTGGTCCCAAGGCTTAAAGTCTCGTCCGCCCTTCGTAGGAGAACCGACCGTCGAGCGAACCTGGGCTAGACGGGGAGGCGGAGGGTCTGTCCCCGTCTTGGCCTTGTTTTGCTGGTGTATTGTGTGTTCATTTGTTATTGTGTTCGACCGTTGTCTTCATGAAAATGGAAACATGCGCAAAATAAGTGCTTCTGATGGCCATTTGGGTATTCCGGGCACTTTCTCTCGGCGTGAGCAGTATAGAGCAGCAGATCTAATGAGTTATTTAGGTGGTGTCACCTTCGTATAAACCAAGTCGGTCCAGTCGAGTTCAGAATTAAAATGCCCGCTAATTCACCATGGGGCTGAGGAGCTCTCGGCGGTGAGCTTCGGATTTCAGAAGCTACAAAGGATTACACTGAAAATTTTGGTCGGTATTATTATTAGCGTTATGTTGTTCATATCTGTGAATTGTCACCCGCGCTGTCGTCGTCGAGGTCATAATCCATTATACGGACGCATTGAAAAAAAAAAAAAATCTTAATGGCCTGCCTCTCTCTCTCTCCCCCCCCCCCCGTCTCTCTCTCTCTCTCTCTCTCTCTCTCTCTCATATACTTTTCTGCACTCGTGTCTCGCTCTTCATTCCTGACGCAAAAGCTGTCCTCTTCCAATCTTAGCTTCCAGTGATCTGTTAGTATGTGTCTTGTGTACCACTCAAAGCCAGGAGTGACATTTTTTTTTTTTTGCTTCTTTTTCATATTCAGGCTGTGTAAGGATTTTCTCTCGGTCTGCCGATTTGATTTTAGTTTTCTGTAAAAGAAGATTGTGAAAACTATTGTGCCCTCTTGTCTATCCGTCCGCCCTCAGATATCTTAAAATACTACAGAGGCTAGAGGACTGAAATTGGTACGTAGATCATCCAATCTCCAATCATTAAACATACCACATTGCAGCCCTCTAGCCTCAGTAGTTCTTATTTTATTCAAGGTTAAAGTCAGAAATCATCGTACTTCTGGCAGCGCTATAGGCACCCAACAAAATAGGCCACCACCGGACCGTGGCGAGTCTTTTGGGCCTCCGCTAAGAGTGTTACGGGCCGTGGCTGAGGCCACCACCGGGCAAAAAACTTGATTGTTTGGCGCAATTTTTCTTTATTTATTGTGTCACTTGCATAACCCGCTCTCAATTATAGTTTTTGACTTGTCGCGTATCTAGCAACTTGGAATCAATCAATCCTGCTGCCGCTATTGCCATTCCTCGAGCATCCTCACTTACCATATTGTTTTTATTCTTCTCCTATGGAGGGGAACGAGCTGTCGCTTCTGTTCAACAGTCATTACCGTGTACCCGGCACTTTCATTCTTAGTAGTCTCTCTTCAGTCCTTTAATGGTTTCTTAGCCGAGATGATGTCGGGGAATTATGTTCTACAAGTCCTCCTATTCAAGGTGTTTGTTGTCTGTCGGTCTGTCTCGTACAAAACGGCATCAATGCAAACCTCTTATTTACTTCAGTTCAGAGAATATTTTTTTTTTTTTTTTTTGCAGACTTCGGAGTTTGATTTCTGTTTTCGGGAAAAGGCATTGATGACATCTTCTTTACATTGATGACATATTTATTAATCATATTTCTTTCACCTTAACAAATAACTTTTATGCCTCCTTCACTTACTCTTTTATGATTTTAGGGATTATTAATGCAGGTATGGATAATTATCTTGGCCTAAGCAATCAAAATTTGGCCCGTGAGGACTTATAGGTATGGGTATCCTCCCCCGGGTGACAGTACCGGAGACATGACACAGCCACCCACCGCTGCAAAACGGTTGAGCGGGTAGGGGAGACATCCACTACCTTGAGAACCTGTTGTCCGCTTATGGTGTGGGGCGGGGTAGGTAAGGGATCGAGTGGGTAGGGGAGACAGCAGCGCCGGGTTCCAGTGCAGCTACAAGCTCGGGATTATAAAAGAAATTGGGAAAAATCGTTGGTAGACAAGAAAACCGTCGTTTACATCTGAAATGCACTAGGTATAATATTTTCCTCGCAAGTTTATTATGCCCTGGAATTGTCTATTCCTCGCTGGACGGGTGGGTTACGTGCTCGCCAACCAATTCGGTAGTCCGAGGTTCGATTCTCACCTCTGCCAATGTGGAACCAGATGAATGTATTTCTGGTGATTAGAAATTCATTTCTCGATATAATGTGGTTCGGATCCCACAATAAGATGTAGGGGTACCGTTGCTGAGTAACCAATGGTTCGTAGCCACGTAAAAATAAATCTAATCCTTCGCGCTAGCCCTAGGAGAGCTGTTAGTCAGCTCAGTAGTCTGGCTAAACTAAGATATACTCAATTTTACGCCCTTCGTCTTCGAAAATACTTCACATAATAGCCTACTATATGGAATATGCTCAACCTGCCATATTTATGATGGGTTGAAAGCCCACCATTTGACGTTTGTTTCTGCTTATGTACAGTACCTGATGAAAATATCAACAATCTTAATCTACGTAGGGGAGTAGTGCTGTCAGTGCATCTCATGTTCTGTACCGTGGACATTAAAAACTACAGAGGCTACAGGGCTGCAAATTGGTATGCTGATCATCCAACCCCCAATCACTAAAACATATCGGACTGCAAGTCTCAGCTTCGGTAGTGTTTATTTTGTCTAAGGTTAGAGTGAGCCACAATCGTTAGTCGCAACAAGTTGTCTATACTGTAAACCCACCTTTGGTTTATTTTGGTATTGAATTATAATTGTTTACCTCACCTAAGTTTTCACAGCACAAAAACACAATGGCTTCCCCTTTCTGGGGCAATTTGAAATAACAACGAAATATTCATTATACACTTTCAGGATAGAATGTCTGGTTCTTCCTTTCGGGGTTGGGTGGTAAAACGCCGTCTGTGCACTTCATGGGGTGCACTGTAGGCATTACCAAGAAATTTTGCAGTGTCCCTTTGGCTCGCAGCTGCAACCCCTTTCATTATTTTTACTGTGCCTCCATTCATAATATCTTTCTTCTATCTTGCTATCAACCCTCCCCTAACAATTATTTCGTAGTGCAACTGCTTTGAGGTTTTCCTCCTGTTACACCTTTCACACCTACTTACTCTTTATTTCCTTTCCAGCGTCGAATGACCTCATAGGTCCCAGTGCTTGGCCTTTGGCCTAAATTCTCTAGTCCATTCCTTTCAAATACCTTTGTTCACCTTCTTCCACGATTGGTACCTATACTCGATTTTTTTCCATCTGTCCACCCGCCTGTGTGTTGGGTATGGTAACACTGCGTCCCGGCTTTAGATAGCGACATTCAGCTTACATTCAACAATAATAACAATATCCTATTTCGAATTGCATACAGTAAATTATTAAAAACACTTTTCAGCTGTAAATGTACACCAGATATCCTTTTATTTACTTAAAACTTACACATAACGTAACTATCTGAAGCCGGGACGCAGTGTTACCATACGCAAACACCACAGGCGGGTGGACAGATGGAAAAAAATCGAGTATAGGTACCAATCGTGAAGGTGAGACAAAGGTATTTGAAAGGAATGGACTAGAGAATTTAGGCCAAAGGCCAAGCACTGGGACCTATGAGGTCATTCGACGCTGGAAAGGAAATAGAGAGTAAGTAGGTGTGAAAGGTGTAACAGGAGGAAAACCTCAAAGCAGTTGCACTACGAAATAATTGTTAGGGGAGGGTTGATAGCAAGATAGAAGAAAGATATTATGAATGGAGGCACAGTAATGAAAGGGGTTGCAGCTGCGAGCCAAAGGGACACTGCAAAATTTCTTGGTAATGCCTACAGAGTATAGTGCATTCGGCATCACCAGCTGTCCAGAGCTTTATCCCCGAAAAAATCAGGTTTCTCATGAATGTACCGATTCATTGGAGGGTTGCTCTACCAGAGCTGCAACCCTTTACATTCCTTTTACTGTATCTCCATTCATATTCTTTCCTCCATCTTACTGTCCACCGTCTTCTAGTCCCATAGTGCAACTGCGAGGTTTTCCTCCTCTTCACACCTTTGTAACCTTCTACTCTTAGATTTCGTTTCAGCGCTGAATGAATTTATAGATTCATTACAATTCAATTTAATCATATTGGGTTAAGTAAAACATCAGACGCCACAAATGACATTCGAGCCGGAGGCTCATCTCGAAAGAGAGATAAAGAGTCCAGATATTTAGGAATTCTCAGACATAGGTCTAATGTTTTCTGAATTACCTCTCGTAATTGCAGTTTAAAATTGTTGGAACGAATGGAAGGAATACCGGCATATACATCGATAACTGAATGACATTCATCGCTCGGAAAGCCCACTATATATTTGTTGAATAAAGATGGACGTTGTGAAATAAAAATAAAATACATTCTCTTTCGTGACGCTAACACAGACAGTCTTAAGCCTAATTTCTCTCTTTATCTCTCGGCACATATATACCATATATATGTGTTTAAATGTCTATATTCATTTTACGTACATAAATACATGCGTGCTATATATATCTGTATGTATATAGGTATATACATATACCAAATAGTATAAAAGTCCCCGCAAAAAGCTTAACATATACAGATATTTATACATACATACGTACAATCCAACCGATCTTTGTTTTCATGGTAGGCTATGCCCTTTCAGAAGGGCTTTTGGTGAAGGGGGTTGGGGGTGGGGGGGATAGGGGATTTTCAGACCCCAAGATAGTAAACGGAACGTTTTGTAGCAGGTCGACGTAGGGGAGGTACTCGTAGATGTGCTACTAAAGTCGTTGACGTTATCAATTGACAGAGATCTACTGTAGCTCGTATACTCGGTGAAAGAGGCATACCCACGGGTGACGGCTGGTTCCCTTACTGTGGTGGTCTTGTTGCTTCTCGCCTGCGTGTTTCTCTGGTAGTCTATATATAATATATATATATATATATATTATATATATATATATATATATATATATATATATTATATAATATATAATATAAATATACTCATATATGCTTACATTTGTAAATCAGTAATATCGTTATATTGTTGATTTTGATGTTTTCATTCTCTCTCTCTCTCTCTCTCTCTCTCTCTCTCTTCTCTCTCTCTCTCTCTCTCTTACACCGATCTTATCTGTAAAAAAATAAACTTTTGTCATTATGCTATACGCTCTTCATTCAAGGGCTCCGATTTTTATATTATTGCCGCGCGTGTCAGTTTCTTCTATTGTGTCGAAGCTTCCTCTCTCTCTCCTCTCTCTCTCTCTCTCTCTCTCTCTCTTAAAGAAAAGAGGCTTATGAGGAAATATTCACTCAAAGAGGCTTGCGTTTGTAGTCGCCATTCGTTGAAATATTTATTATATCCATTTTTTCGTTTCTGTATTCAGTTATCAAGTTTTTTTTCGACATTCATTTATCCACTTTTTCAGCCTCGTCTTTCCACTCTGGTGTTCATCCGTCTATAAGATGTCCATGGATCAACCTTTTCATTGATGAGAGAGAGATGAGAGAGGGAGAGAGAGAGAGCTACGTCCCCCCCCCCCCAGTGTGATCACAGAGAACGAACCTAGTATACTACATATAGTGAAGAACGTGCAGTTCGAATAACAATGCTCCATTGCCCACCCATTGGCAAAGGCCAGGTTGCTAAGTTCCACGTTTCTTACCCAGTCAACTTAGTAGAATGCGTAATGTTCCCTATTTCAGTCGCTACATATATACACGTCTGCGCACTTTAGTATAAAAGTTTAAGACGTGCATAGTGTATTTTTTTTTTTTTTTTTTTTTTTTTTTTGTCATGCGTGTCACTCTAAATATACAGAGCTTTAAGGTGTGTTTTGGAGAATATGAAACGTATGCCTTACTCGAGTGTTCCTTTTGAACAACAAATATATATCCACGGTCTAGGTGTCTACCTAGACTCGGTTTTTTTCAATCGTCCATCCGCCTGTGGTGTTTGCGTATGGTAACACTGCGTCCCGGGCTTTAGATAGTTACATTCAGCTTACATTCAACAATAATAACAAGATCCTATTTCGAATATTCACGGTGTAATTCGCATACAGTAAATTATTAAAACACTTTTCAGTTGCAAATGTACACCCATATATCCTTTTATTTACCAAAAACTTACACATAGCGTAACTATTTAAAGCCCGGGACGCAGTGTTACCATACAAAAACACCACAGGCGGATGGACAGATGGAAAAAAACAGAGTGTAGACCGTGGATATATCTGCAAAATAGATGTATGGACAGACAGATACATAGATACTTATTGACTGTCGCGGTATCGAAACCTGATTTTGAAGGTCATGGGACATCCTCGAATTTTTCTTGAGCTGCTCCGTTGTACAGGAATCTAAATAAATGTCTGTACACATATTATGGCAAAAAAAAAAATCACGGGTAATTAAGGCCTTGAGCAAATGTATATAATTGAAGGTCTTGGGAGGATTATGAGACGCACGTATTTTATTTGAACTTGAGGTAATTGTCTCCAATATATATTTTATATATCTCCGTGCACCATTGTGGGAAATCCGTATTAAGAACCTGCCCATCTTACTAAAGACTTCTTGCCGCCCTTTAAGGTCCCTCATAAGGAGATTTAAAAAAAGAAAAACATCCCGAAACTGGCTGCTGTGGCTGCGATGGTGTCCGTTCTTTGAAACGAAGAGTGATTCTTATCGAAAGCAGAAAGGCTTATGGCAAGACCTTCCCGTCTTCACTCGGTGACTCTGACAAGGTCTTTTATAGCGGACGCGTTAGTTGACCTTTTTCGAGTTGTTGAAAAGTGTGGGACCCTTAAAATACCCTCTAAGCAAAAGTCCCGGTTTGTCCCAAGAGGAGGAGGAGGAGGTGTTCTCATATCATTACCATGCACCTGAGCTATCGAGTCGGTGAATTAATATGCAGCCCATGTGAGGGATGCTGCTAATGCTGAGGTTTCGCCGAGTGCGCGCTCTCGTCGTCGGCGTCGCTCAAGTCGGTTGCTCGAGACCTCCACTGTTTTTTAGCTTGATTTTACTGAAGGGGAATTTCAAGACTCTTGTGTTTTGTTATTAAATATATAGCCATATTTGGTTGATGTGCCTCTTTCACCGCGTGAGTTTGCCTCTTGCTCGTACTCCTAGTGACTTGTTTACCGATCAACATACTCATTTGGTACACGAGAGGGCAGTTCTCCTGTCATTACAGCCAGTTGCATTCTGGTTGAAACTTCATCATAGCTTTTGCCTGCTATAGGGAACTTGCTGAAAGCACTTCTGTGTGTGTGTGTGTTTTTTTTTTAATGTTCAATGTACATACACGTATATAGTTTACAAATTACAATATTACATGAAATATCTTGTAACATTGTCCCTCAAGTTGTGTATAGTACATCACTTTAAACCTATCTTGAATTTGTTTTTCTTTAATTTGTAATTTACTAATGTTCATCATATTATATTTAATTATTATTTTCTTTAATCTATACCCATATACAATACTTAGTTATTCACATTCAAAATATTTTTTGTAATATACACCGTATAGGAAAAAGGTTCTTCATTTTTAACTTATAACTCTCCATCAACAGCTTTTTCCGAAGACTGGTCATGTTTTGACGTATCTAATCAAACTCTTCATGAGCTTTCCTTGTCGAAGGTCCCTGGTAACTTGCACGTTTGTATGAGCATTCAACATCATATTTTGTTAGTGTATATTTTTCGCTATTTTTCCTATTTCTTTTTACCACTGAACACTCTTAACACTTGACATAATCTGTCTAGTACTTTGCCGTAACTTCTAATAAGCATTCAAGGAAGCGCTACTACATTCTATTTTTATCTTGAATATATATTTAAGAGAATGGTTTTTTCTTCCAAGTAGTTTGTCATCCAGGTGAGATGATATTGTGCAATCCTTCGCCTGTTGGAGAAGAGCTGATCTTCAAGGTCTTTTTACAGAAGTATCTTGAATTCACTCTTGCATCCGACAGAAATTAGGATTAGGTTTATGTGAAGCACAAGACAGCCTTGATGTTAGATGCAAGTTCACTCTTGTTTAAATTAATCCGATTGTCTCTTTTAATTAGTTCACACTTGAATTCACAGCTCTGGTGTTGGAGGCTAGGACTTGTTATGTTTACAGTTATCAACGTGACTGGCAACAGCAACATAGCTCTAGTGTTGGAGGCTAGGACTAGGTCATATTTTTAGTTATCAAGTGACTGGCAATAGCAACATATAGCTCTAATGTTGGAGGCTAGGACTTGGTCATATATTTAGTTATCACATACTGACAACAGCAACATAGCTCTAGTGTTGGAGGCTAGGACTTGATCATATTTACTGTTATCAAGTGACATGGCAATAGCAACAAGCTCACGTTTTCATGTCTTTTAAAACGTGTGATTTTGAAATGCCTGTTTTCAGTTTAATGAATGACATGATTATCGGTTCAGCAAAATAATATATAGTAGCAGTTATACAATGCTACTCACGTTCCAGTTATCTTTTCTCCTCCAAAAACAAAGCCAAGTTGATGGTGGCCTTATCAGATATCTGCTTGTGGAATGGGAAGTATGAAACAAACTTATTGCTACGTGCGCTGGAACCCGGTGCTGCTCTCTCCTCTCCCTCCCAATCCCCTACCTGCCCCGCCCCTACCTGGGGCAGACAAACAGCAGGAGGAGTGAATGAAAATGTCCTCTACCCTTCCATTCCCCACCCCTACCTACCCTGCCCTCACCTGGGGTGGACAAACCGGTTAGGGGGGTGGCTGTGTCATGCTCCCCTAACTGTTATCCGGAGGAGGACAAAGAAGATCCACTCGGATATTAGTATTATAGAAGATACTTAGCCAACGTTGGCACACGTTTCCTCTGTTACTAGATGTCCTGCAGTCCTACGAAAAAATGAATATTTTTTCGTAAAGAGCCGTTGCCAGAAGAGTTGGTGATATTGTTTTTTATATATATCAGCAGATCGTACGATCCACATCTTACACAAGAGATTGCTCGATAAGTGGTTATCGTCTCCTAAGAATGATATTATCATGAATTAAATTGGCTCCAGATGACAAGTTTATGTTTTTACGGGGATTTTTTTTTTATAGCGCCTCTATTGTCTGCTGATTAATATCCGCATATGCCCAATACTAGACCTAATATGCCCCCCTGACTTTTAAAACTGTGCAATGTGCTTGGCAGTTGTTGACTCTGGTGGTGAGTTTATCAGAGCTATAATACTATTTTTGAGTAATATGCACCATTGCCTTAATTTTGTGAAGACTTAAGTTTTGCATGTAAATACTTTTTACTTAGTTTACCTTCACATATTTATCGTTTTCGCTTTTTTTCCATATTAGTGAAGCTGTGTGGAAGACGTTTTATACTGAATAACATGTCCATTCTCAAACTGCCTAAAAATGGGATTAAATGGCCTGTCTTGTAGGAAAGTCTGAATGAATACCAGCTGGTTAAATTGGGCAGTTATAAAATAGGATACTAGAGTAGATTCACCTTAACCGTGCTTTTGATGTCTAGGCCAGTCCCTTACGACGCTCCTGATTGGCTGTTGATGAGCCAATCACTGGGCTGGAAACGCTCAGTCTATCTCGAGAGTCCACCAGGAGGTAGGATGTATGTTCCATCTCTCTCCTGAGGGAGACGTTTTTCAGTAGAGGTGGGACACGCATCCTGCCTATGTGAAATCTCTCGAGAGACTGAGAGTTTACAGCCCCGTGATTGGCTTATCAACAGCCAATCAGGAGCGTCGTCGTAAGGGACTGGCCTATAGACATCAAAAGCACGGTTGATGTGAATCTACTTATAAGTCTAAAAGTAACATACATTGGTGGTTGTGTGAGAGTGAAGAAGAAGCACTGGCGGGCCAGTTGTGAAGGAGCAGGGGTGAGAGAGAACGGTATTTGTCACTACAAGGCAAAGAAAGGGTTGTTTTCGCCTGTCGGTCTATTTCGTATGCGGAGTCATGGCTTCTTCGTCCGTGTAACTCGCCGAGAGGGGAGGCCTACTTACTCGACACCACCGGTAGGTGGCGGGACGTGTCAGGAGAAGAAATGGCACGTATCGAATTGAGAGAGCGCCACTTGACTGGGAAAAAAAACCAAAAAAAGAAAATATCTTAGAAAGGGCCATCGAGAGTTGGCCACTTTTAGGAAAATATTGGAAGTCTGATTTCAAAGATTTTTTCTTTGAAATCAGACTTTCAATGCACTTTTTTTTTTATTGTTCAAGGGCGTTGACAGGAATGTGCCATTTTATTTTCTTAATCGTCTCTGGTAATAAATTGATGATTTGAAGTTTTGCAGTATTTTGATTCATTTGTAAACATAGAGACTGATTTGCCCTGTCATTAACATAAACTACTTCTCTAAGAAGAGAAGAAGACTGACTTTGAACATTCAAGGATCAAGACACAGCTTAGTTGTATTCTTGACCAAATAAACTTAGTTATTTGCTGTTGACGTGAACCTGTAAGGTTCGTTAAGTGTAAGCTGATATTATTAAGAAAGATCATCATGCATTTCTTAAGCTGATTTCTGATGAACCTGACAAGTCATTAGACTCCAGATCGATATGAGTATGGCAGCCTCAGTGGCGTGGTCGGTATGGTGTTGGCGTGCCACCTCGGTGGCCGCGAGTTCGATTCTCGGACATTCCATTGAGGAGTCAGAGATGTGTACTTCTGGTGATAGAAGTTCACTCTCGAAGTGGTTCGGAAGTCACGTAACGCCGTTGGTCCCGTTGCTGAATAACCATTGGTTCCATGTGACGTAAAAACACCATATAAACAAAAACAACCTCCCAAGTAAACTGTTGTGCCCGACGACATAAGCAGTGGATGATTCTCTAGAAATAAGTCGACTGATGTTGTTCACAGTTAAGATGGAGGCGGCATTGGGCCTATCAACTTCGTCAAAAAAAAAAAAAAAGGAGGGGCGGTGTTATGTGACAAGATATGGAATATTAACTCACCTCTGAGATTCCATTAATTAAGGCGGACCCACTTTTCATTCTAGCGTAGAGCTGGACATCATTGTTAAGAGCCAGTTGTGATTTTCTGGGAGGTTTTGTGTAATCTGTTTATTCGTTTGGGATCTTTCCATAGATAGTAACCCCAACGGTTTTGGTTTTAACCCGGTATGTAATTTGCAACTTGCGGCGTGTTTAGTACCAGCCCGTTGGGGATGACCGTAAAAGCATAAACAAAGCCTGTAAATATCATGGAGATAATGACCACCAAGAAATATTAGTCTAGATAACGACCCTCGAACTTTGCCGGGGGTCAGTATTTAGGAAGGAGGCTTCGTAATGATGTCCAGATAACCGGAGTTGACGAAGATTACTGAGCGTCTACTTGTGGTATTGGAAGCATAACTACGTAGAAATCATCAAGAACTGGAGGTTCTCTCTCTCTCTCTCTATATATATATATATACACTATATACTATATATATTCTATATATATATATATATATATATACATATATATATATACATATACATACATATAATATATATATATATATATATATATATATATATATATATATATATATATAGTATATATACACACATATACTATATATATATATATATATATATATATATATATATATATACTATATATATATATATATATATATATATATATATATATATGTATATACGTATATCCAATATATTATTTTGGATATATAATTAGAGGTATATTATTTTGGAGTTTATAAGGTTGAGATATAATATATTGGAGATATATTTTGGCCATTTGATATTTGCCTATGGTGGTGAGAGCTATGTTTTAGTTCAATTATTTTGCAGTCATCTTTGTTGCAAATGGAGACATTTTGAGGAGACATGGTGGGCAATATTGTGAGTGTGTCATCTGGATGCTTTGAGTGCACATTTTTTTGGAGATGGGATTTCATTTTTTGATATTCCTGCTTGGAGATATATTCTTTGGAGCCTTGTTTTATTCCACATGGAGTTATTGGTGAAATAGAGGTAAATATTTTTTTTATATTTGCCGAAACAGAGGTGAATATTTTTTATTCCTGGTGTGGCGGCGGTTACTAATTACATGGGAGGAAATATTTTCATCACCGGAGTGGTTTTATTATTAATATGGTGAAATATATGGAGGTGGAATAAATCTTTGGCGGGTGACCCTTTTTTTTTTTTGTGGTTATGGGAGTTTTTTTTTTTTTTTTTTGAGCCAAGAGAAGATTTCTGTGGTTCTTTCTTTTTGGTTTCGTGACTATTTGGAGGCAAGTGGCATTACTGCATTACGAGTCCTATGGAGATGTGCATTTTTTTTTATGTTCACCAGTGTGTTATTTTTGGAGGCATATAATTGCTGAATTACAAGTTTATCGTAGTTTTTTTATCCCGGATAGGTGATAATTTTAATATAATTGGGCAATGTCATGTGAGAGAATACGTTTTTCGAGACAATCTTTGAGCAAGCTTAGTCATATCCTGGAGTTAATTTACTGGAATGTGCTTATGTGATTTCAGTTAGACATTTTTTTGAGAATCATGAGTTTCCGAACTTGCGTGCTCGACTAAGACATTTTTTTTTTTGTGCTGCTGTTTGAACACACGTGCTGATTCCTTTCCTTCTGATGGTGATTGCTCAGAGTTTGCAATATCTGGAAATGTTGACCATAGCATTTCACGAAAGCGCATGGGTAAGAGTTTGCTTTCTGGCCGTGTCAGTCGATAAAAGGATGTCAAAATTTCGTAACTAAACATGGGGCATTTATGGGGGAAAAAAAACGCGGGGTTATGTATATTATGCATATACTATGAGTTTTGTGATGGGGAAGTGTTTACTTGTGATTATCTTTTTTTATTTTTCTTCTTTTCCTTACGAGAGATGTAATTGGGGTTGAGTTTTAAATAGCATTTCTTTTTGGACGGGAGATGTAATTTAACTGGGTTGTGATTTACGTAAATGGGTGTTTGACATTAAGTCTATTGTAATTAATTATATGAGCAGTAAAGGGGTGTTTTGCTATTAAAAGTTGGAAGATTTTTACTGATTTTGTGAGTTGCTGTAATATCAGAGCTTGAGAGAACATTTTTTGGGTCTGGGCTTGTTACGTGATTTTTTTTTTACTTATGATAACGTTCGAGTTTTGAAATGTGAGTGCAGAAGTCCGTGGAGTTGCTGTGAGTTCTGGATTGTGTGTGTGCTGATGTATGAGTTGGAGAATTGAGATAGAGAACTTGATATGTTTTTTTTTGTTTTTTTCTTTGCGAGTTGTCCATAATGACTTATGATTTAGTGGTCATATTAAGTGGAGTTAATTGGGAGACGTTCAGTTAGTATTTCTGACTTTTTGAGGTCATTGTTTGATAGAAGTAGTATGTCTGGGGGTTAATTTTCTTTGATTGACCGATGACTTGACTTCACTTACATACACACCAAAAAAGTCGTTCCCCAACGCTAGCAAGACGTCCACCAGCCATGCAGAGATGTTGCTGTCGTTTATCCAGGGTGATTACGAGAGTTTCTACGAGTATACAGATTTCTACAGCGCATTCCATCTTCCTACAGCGTACTACAGAATGCTGCCAGTTGCAGACAAAGAGGGATCAAGAATCCAAAATGAGAGAAAATTCTAGTGTTATTTGAGATGAAGCATGATAAGACTTTACTTTATAATGCCAGAGACGTGCAGTTTTTATTACTTATATTTATTTTAAGCCGGCCAATGTTTCTTATGTATGAGCTATTTTGTTTGACCTTTTGCTGGGCGGGAGCTAGCAATTTAGCGTGGCCGAGCTTCTGTGAGTCCTAGGGGTTGTAATTAATAATAATATTTAATATGTTCGTTGTGAACCTTTTTGGAATGCGGAGAACAGAGCCGAAGCAACGACCTGAGAAAAGCTGATAAATGATTCTGGGTGGCGTGATGTGAAAAGTGCATAGAAAGGCGGGTCAACGTTCGTCCTGTAGTTATGTCAGTTCATGGGTCTTTTTCAAAGTGCCTTTGAGAAACTAGTTGTAGCCAGTAATATGAGGCGTTGTCGAAGTGTGCATTCGTATGTGCGTGTGCGCCTCTTCTTTTAATGGTATCATTAGCCAAGTCTATGGGAAGACTTGCATAGAGATCCGTGGGAGAAAGGCAAGATGCCGGGGGAGCTCTGCGAAAGTTTATTTGTATTAAGTGCATAGTATTCTGGGCTGCAATGGGTAAGTGTACATTACTTTAGCCAAAAGGGATGGCTTGTTACACATTGTAAGAATGTTTTATCTTTAACTTTGTCTTTAAACTTATGTGTACTTACAAGTGTGTTTCTCGTGTCTTTGAAACAGACGGTTCTGGCGAGGGAATTGAGTGCTCTGGCAAAGGGGGACAGAGAGTCCCGTATGGGAGAATAGACAATTGGTGTGACAAATTACTATTTTAGACATTTTAATGTTGGGGGGGTTAACTGAGTTAAGTTAGTCTGTGAAAAATCAGTAGCATCAGCTAGACGCGAGACGCCGGGAAAAGTCTTCATCCTCACTTCCCCAACCGCGTTAATTATATCATTCCATATCTACTGCGAGTTATGATCGGCCAAAATGCCACGGACCAGTGCTGCCATAGAAACCCCCTTTCGCACATATGATAGGAGATTTTGCTACCATCTACGGTTTCAGCTTAGTGAGAAATGGTTTTTGAAACGACCAAAGCGTCCGCTAACTTGATAAACGAATCATCTTAGTCCAGTTATTTTTTTTAAGCATCTCCACGCGTGGTTGTAGAACGAAGTATAACTTGACCTATACAAGATATAGTAGACATTCAAAGGGCCAGTAGTAGGGTTTTACGTAGTTACACAATATTTTATGTGAAAGTTATTGAAGGAAATGCCAATAAAACGTTTCATTTCCTGAGAGGGAAGAATCACGAGTTGTTATATATATATATATATATATAATATATATATATATATATATATATATATATATATATATATATCTATATATATCTATATATATATGAAAATGGTAGAACCAATAAGTTGCAGTAGAGTTTTACGTACTTGCACAATATTTTGCGTTAATGTTATTGAAGTAATTGCCAATAAAACGTTTCATTTCCAGAGGGTAAGAATCACGATGTCTGGGGCTCGAGAAACTTATTTCAACTGACCAGTAAAAAAATGAAAATGGTAGAACCAATAAATTATGGCGGCGCCTCAGTGGCGTGGTTGGTATGGTGTTTGCACCCCACCTCGGTGGTCGCGGGTTCGATTCTCGGCCATTCCATTGAGGAGTGAGAGATGTGTATTTTTGGTGATAGAAGTTCACTCTCGCGTGGTTCAAAAGTCACGTAAAGCCGTTGGTCCCGTTGCTGAATAACCACTGGTTCCATGCAACGTAAAAACACCATACAAACAAACAAAAAATAAGTTATGGCCTGTTTCCGGCCGTGAAGTATTCCGCTATATTACTTGAATGTAGTACCTCCAGTTTAGCTGGTTGTTGTCATGAAAGCATTTTGTTGTTTGAGAGAGTGGACAAGCAGCTTTTGAAGTCAGTTGCAAAGCACCTGAGAAAGCTTTGATTGCGTGTTTATGAATTCCTCATTTGATCACTTCATTATCCAGTTGCGGTAAATATGACACACTAGGTGGCGTTAAATCTACAATAGTAAATTCAAAGCTTGTGATTAATGATTACATAAAAGTAAGGATGAAAGCTTTTAAATTTTTTTAGCGAGGAGTTTTTTTTATGCAGTAAAAGAAACTGTTGAAGTGTTTATTTGTCTGTCCGTCCGCACTCTTTCTGTCCGTTCTCAGAACTTAGAAACTACTGAGGCCAGAGGGTTGCAAATTGGCATGTTGGTCATCCACCCTTCAATCATCAACTATACCAAATTGCAGCTCTCTAGCCACAGTAGTTTTTATTTGATTTTGGGTAAATTTGGCCATGATCGTGCGCACCAACAACACAACCACCATTGGAACGCGGCTGAGAATTCCATGGGCCATGGCTGAGAGTTTTACGGGCTGTGACTGAGAGTTTCATGGGTCGTGGCTCAGAGTTTCATACAGCATTTTACGCTGTACAGAAAACTCGATTACGCCGAAGAAACATCGACGTATTTTTTACTTGTTTTGTACAGTTTGTAGTGCTATCAGTGAGCATTTCTCTCTCTCTCTCTCACTCTCTCTCTCTGTGATGGCTGTTCTGCGGCGATTCTCTCTTCCTAAACGTTATCCCTCTCCCCCACCCTTCTACATACTTCTTCCCCTCCCCTTCCCCTCCCCAACTCGCCATTGTACCCCACAACACCCCCTGCAAAAGGGATCAGATTCAACAAGGGCGTCGTCGGTTTCGGCTTCAGTCACAGAAGAGGGTCGAATAACCTTCTGCCAGTAAATTATTCCATTCGTTACACCACCACCACCACAACGGGGCCCGAGTTATTAGACAGCATCAGTTTCTACCCGTTTGGTTCGTTGATTTCAAAACATGCTGACGCAGCGCGCCCTTCGATTTCCGACTCGTCAGTGACTTGATTTTCGTTTCACCGCCAAGTGCTGACATGAGCGCGGCGTCCGACTTTATAGAGTTCCCGATTTCTACGGGCTGCTGCTCTATGAGCAAGAGCCCGTGCTAGCATAACTGTGACCACTGTCGTACTCTGGTCAGCAGTCCGTCATCTGCTGACGGAATGCCATAAATATGAAAGAAAACGAAGATCCAACAACATATATAATATACCACTTAGAGAAGCACTGGGAGAAAATTCCCCACTTCATAATATAATAATTTTATCTCAATGAAATAAACATGTTTTTATATGATATAACACATCTTATAAATTCTAAGTTATACGTAAGCGCGGAAAGGCGTTTGCGTATAACTTTATAAAACCAACCAACCAACCGTGCTGGCATAAAGAAAGCTTAATCTCCACAACAACAAGTTCCCAAGTTTAACATTTTCCATCGCAGTAAATATCTGGGATTCCGATCCAAAACAAGTGAAAAATGCGTCGAAGAAAAAGAGTTTTCTGTACAGCGTACAATCAAGGTAACCGAAAACAGACCTACATTTCGGTGCTTCGCTATAACTGCTGTATGAGCCGCGGCAGGAAACTTTAGGTGGCCTGTCCTTTATCGTTGCCGACGCATCGATTGTGGCTAACTTTAACCTTCAATGAAATAAACACTATTGAGGCTAGAGGGCATAAATTTGGTATGCTTGATGATTGGAGGGTGGATGATCAACACACCAATTTGCAGCCCTCTAGCCTCAGCAGTTTTTAAGATCTGAGGGCGGACAGGAAAATTGCGGACGGACAAACAAAGCCAGCACTATAGTTTTCTTTTTTGAAAACTGGGAAACTGACCTTTAATGAAAAGTACATTTTCCTTCCATTGTTGAAGCACGTTCGTCGGTTTTCCTTCTCTCATTGTCTGTTTCTGAGTCAAGCTTGGATAGTCTAGACGCTTATTAATTCTATCTATTTTGTCCTCTCACTGCTTTGGACTCCAGCTCGTTCGTATTTTGAACTTCGTCAAATTCAGTTGCGTCTGTCATTGTTTGTTTCCAGTTGGTTGAATTCAAAACTATACTCTGTTTTTTTTTTTCATCTGTCCATCCGCCTGTGGTGTTTTTGTATGGTAACACTGCGTCCGGGCTTTAGATAGTTACGCTATGTGTAAGTTTTAGGTAAATAAAAGGATATCTGGGTGTACGATTGCAACTGAAAAGTGTTTTTAATAATTTAATGTATGCAAATTACACCGTACACCCGTTAATAATATTCGAAATAGGATATTATTATAATCGTTGAATGTAAGCTGAATGTCGTTATCTAAAGCCCGGGGACGCAGTGTTACCACACAAAAACATCACAGGCGGATGGACAGATGGAAAAAAACGGAGTATAGTTATAAAGGTGAAATCACCTTTTAGCCTTAAAGTTAATCTAATTTATAAAACGATGCCATTTTCACAGGATCTATACTTTTCACAAGATCTAGAGAAAAAGGTTTCGTAACAAAGCTTTGTTTTGCCATTTTCTATACCATTCCTTTCCTCAAGCATAAATTTTCGCTTACTCTGGGAGTAAGCCTACGAACTACTTTGTTTTTGTAGTTGTTGTTGGGGTTTAGGGGGGCCGGGAAGGGTAGGAAAGGTCAATGGAAAAGCCTAAAACGATATGAAAAGGGTGTTTCGTGTTGAGTTAAATATACAAGAATTTTAGTATAGGATATTTATGATTTATTTATTAGAATGAAAATGTAAAGAATAAAAAATGTGCATGTTAAATAATACAGAACAATTATCTCTAATAAAATAAAGCGTATTGATTCTAATTTTCGTTGGTGAAACAACGCCCTATTTGACTGTGGATTTTAGAACGCGCGAGAGTAAGCTGTAGGTCGGATCACGCCTTCTTCCTTGGAGAAGGACGGAAGTCTACTAGGTAGTGTAAGCGCCACGAAAACATCATATTTTCGTATATGAAGAAATCTGATGAGAAACCGTTTCCACTTATTGTACAACTTATAGTATTCCTCGTTGGACGAGTGGTTTACGTGCTCGCCTACTGATTCGGCAGTCCCGAGCTCGATTCCCGCTCTGCCAACGTGGAATCAGAGGAGTTTGTTTCAGGCGATCAGAAATTAATTTCTCGATATAAGTGTTTCAGATCCCACAACAAGCTGTAGGTCCCATTGCTAGGTAACCAATTGGTTCCTAGCCAAGTAAAATATCGAATCCTTCGGGCCAGCCCTAGAGAGCTGTTAATCAGCTCAGTGGTCTGGTTAAACTAAGATATACTTACTTTGTACCACTCTTGTCCCGACATCATATTCAATTTTTTGGGTATTATGAATGGAATTTTATTACTAAATAAATTGGTAGGAACCTGAAGAACAGATGGGGCTGTGCGTAATCATGCCGGATTTGATGCCAAATGAAAAACTGTTGGTCACTATTTTGTGATTATGCATATGAATAAGTGAGGTCGGGTTTCGAGCTTGCAACCTGATCCCAAAGGGACAAGGTTTATATGGAAAATCTTTAATTAGTATTTTTCATACTTCATTGCAGAGGGCCTCTGGGCAAGAGTAATCACCCGTTACCGAAATCATCAGTTCTCCCTGTTTGAGCGGATCGAATCCGCCGTGTGACGAGCCACTTATAATCATAATCCTCCTGCGCTGTTACTTCTTCGGGGTAGAGCTAATTGGATAGTCAACCATTCTTGTAGCTGAATGTTTGCGAAGAGAGAAATGTCAGTGATGTGAGATTATAAATATATATATATATATATATATATATATATATATATATATATATATATATATATATATATATATATATATAATATATATATATATATATATTATTAAGCAGTCCTTAGAAATCTTACCTTTTTTCACTATTGTCGTAACATTACCAAAACACGAAAGTGAATTAATATAGAAACCCATAAGGCGTATATATATATATATATATATATATATATATATATATATATATATATATATATATATATATAATATATATATTGAAGGTTTTTCATTAAAGGGAAACTTCTAAACGTAACTGCTTTATTGATGTTCTTGACCATTAGTTGCACACACACACACACACACACACTTTGAAGTGCTTTATGTTCATAACTAAACACTTTATAACTGCTGAAAATATCTTTCCACCATCACGAAGCTAAATAAAAATCACTTACAACTGTATAATAGAAAGGTTAAGTGATATCAAAAACAACAAGGATTCTGGTTCCTTTTCTGTAAGTAGACTGTTGAATCATTGTCACCACCTCTTCATTGTTATTCGGGAGTTGTCTGTTCCCCCCCTGTCTATTCTCTGTACCCTGGTTTCTCTCTGTCTCTACTGGGGAGAGAGAGAGAGAGAGAGAGAGAGAGAGAGAGAGAGAGAGAGAGAGAGAGAGAGAGAGAGAATATCAGTTCATATGCTGCCCCACACATCTCCCCAGACGAAAACGCTGCGCCTTTCGAATACTCAACCAGTCATCCGAATAACTATCCAACATCGACATGATTTCTTTTTATTTTCATGCGAGTGTATTCTGCTGGTGATGCTATAAATTAGAAAGGTACTTGAGCAAACACGGTGCAACGCTGATCTTTTATATATCAGCGCTGATCTCCTGTGACGACCACGGAAGGCGTTATGGCAATACACTCACCCGAATGGTAAGGGTGAAATGTGGTCCGGTTGCTGATTGAATGCGAGATCGAAAGAAAATGGTCTGATAAACAAAAATGGGAGGGGATAACAACAACTAACAATCTATCTAGGAAAAGTAGACGTTTGTCATTCGTCAGTCTAAAGTTCTTTTGAATAGGATTTAGCCGTGAGGACCAAATCCTTAACTAGTTTCAACTAGACTAAAGCTTTTCAGTAACTGGTTAATATCCCAGCTTACAAACGTGAATCATCGTCTTCATTTTAGTGTAATGCAAGCAGGACGGGGGTGATTTGACGGTGATGAAAGCACTGGCTATGTTTCTGTAGCATTATGTTGATATCAATTCATAGGTCTTACTTGGCGGTGTTATGAAATATTGATTCTTCAGGTGGGTAATGTAAGCGGCACACTGAACCTTTGTCAGAGCTTCCCAATCTCAACTTTGGTCGTTTCGTCCATGTCAGTGAGAAGTACTACCGTCGATTGTTCCGTTTGGACTTCTGGTCTTTTCGCCTCAAAGCCGACAGCTTATTTAAAACGATTTTAACTCCCTGAGAATTGACTATAATTAACAATAACATTACAGTTAATACTGATAGGCTGATGGCTAACGACAATATATACCTTAAATTTACCAAACATTGGTTGTATGAATATAAAAATTGTATGAATACAGGATTCATGACATATACTCAGAACGTTCAATATAAGAGAAAACAAACATGCTTCAAAGGAATTGAATGATTTATCACCAGATAATTTTCCCAGTAATTAGCCATTGTACACTACATGTCCATTTATTATCCCGCTGAAGCAGGACAAAGTTTATTATCAGTGAATATTTAATTTAGCATTATTGGCTTCTTGGTGCAGTGTAGGTCTATCATTGGTTCAAGGGTAGGCTAGAGAGTATCGCCACCTGCAGTGACTATTAAGCCAGCGTTCAGCTGTCTTACTGATGACATAAAATACTTGGGCATGCACATGCCCAAGCCACTTCTTCCCAAACAAGGACGTCCATTAGTCCCAATTCAGGAGAAACGCTTTAGCCATAAGTTCTTCCAATGCATCCTTAATAATTTCTGGTGGCAAGAATGGCAGTTCAGTGAGTTACATAATGTAGCTTTTACAGCCCAACTCCTATGATTTACAGAATACAGAACGTGCCGGTGAAACAAAACAAGTGATTTGAAGAGTCACAAGGATTTTTCAGGAATACTTCCCACAGCACCATTTCCTTTGATCAATAACATTGTTATTCAACGGATTGTCTCTGGCATTCAAACTAACGGTGTCGACACTTGTTACCTATCTTTCCCAATTCAAATACATTATTTATTAAGAACAATAGATGAACTGGTGCACGACAGGGTTTAAAATATGACATCAGGATATATTTTCTGCTTTGTGAAGGGATTCAGAGGCAAAAAGAAAGTGATAGCCATCTTGCACTTCCATGATTGCGCCTAAAGTTGTGCATAATGTGACTGGACCCACATCAAAGGTCGAAATCAGTCAGATTTCCACCCCGCTGTTGTGTTTTGAAACTTAAACATTGTGGCTGGAGTGGTCCTGGGTTTTGATAATCTAAACGGGAAATGCAACAAAGGATTTTTCTAAAAAAAAAACTACTTTCCTTTTGTTTATGTAGGATCGTAGTACACTTATTTGAGGCTTAGAAATTCGCTGCAACGAAACGTACTTTTCTATAATGCTTCTGTTGTCTTCTTGTACAGATTCCTATGGGCTTAGAATTTCACTGGCACCAAAACCTATTTTTCTAATGTTTATCTGACTTTGTACAAATTCTTAGAGGGTTAGAATTTCGCTGGCACAGCGATTTTCATGACGGTATCAAACCCAGGTAAATTTCCATGATTGTGCTAACTCTACAGAAAATGTCTCTTATGATGTATGACACTAGTATTTTATCAGACATTTAATGCAGTGCCAGTCTGTTACATTTGATTATCCTCATTTTACATCAAACAAAAATATTCTCTGTCTACAGGTTCCTCTTATGCGTCATCCCATCATTGATGATTTCAAACGTAGTAAAAGTTCATTTATCACACTGGCCATTGTCAGTGTTCGATCTTGTACGGCTAACTCCTTAGTTATCTTTGGTAGTTCATACCATAGACACCCATGACTTCATCAGTGTTAGTATTCTCAGCATCATTATAAAAAATCTTACAACTGTTCTTCTTTTCTGTTCGACCTCAAGCATTGGTATGGTTGAATTGTAAAGTAACAGTGGGAGATATAGTTAATGTTTCGTATTCACAGCGTAGCCTGAAGTTCATTTGATGTGGTCGCTTATAATTCACAGGAGAAGGTGATGTCCATTTTTTTTTTGTTTGATTGCGTATTCTTCAGTAGTAAACATCGTGGACTTGAGAGGATACGGTTAAGTGTTCAAGTAGACAAATTTAATCCATAATGATCATAAAGTGACCAGATCAAGTTTTTGGGCCTGAAAATATGTCCCAAGACTGTGTGCCATGAAGTCGTGAACCCTGTTCACGGTGGATAAATTGATATGACTGGAACTCACAAGATGGTGACCAGTGGATTTAGAATTCAACCAGAAGGTTTTGAAATGTGTGTGTTTTTTTTTTTTTTTTTTTTTTTTTTTTTAATCTGAACACAAAAAGGATAAGTGTTGACCTTTTGTAACTGATCGTGTTTAGTCTTATTCTGTTCTTGATGCGAGTATCTGTTGCCCCGACAAGCATTCCGTTTTCACTCCCCCAACATTATAATTAGCTCATGCCTATTAAAACACGTTAAGTCTGGCATTCAGTCTAGCCCATGCCTATTTAAAGGAAGTTTCTGAAGGCCAGTCATACTAGGAATCATTTGTGGTTTGCAAGAGAACCTTTTCTTGTGACTTCCCTGAGGGTTCGAGGAACTTCCAAGGCTGCAGTAACGGCTTTGTTTAGTAAATGAGTCAGAGGTCCATTTCAGGTCTCTAGAGCCCCCATACTAGTACAATGGCAGCTCAAGCTAAGGAGACATGTCAACCGCTGTACTAAGAACATCAAGTCTGACTCTCCCACCGTGGACTCTCCAAAGATTTGAAATAAAATTCCTGAAATGCTCCGTAGAAGTGTTATAGTATAGCTTTCACAAAAAAGTAAACGATGTTTGTTTGTTTTTTGTTTGCATGGTATTTTTACGTTGCAATGGAACCAGTGGTTATTCAGCAACGGGACCAACGGCTTTACGTGACTTCCGAAACCACGTCGAGAGTGAACTTCTATCACCAGAAATACACATCTCTCACTCCTCAATGGAATGGACGAGAATCGAACCCACGACCACCGAGGTGAGAAGCAAACACCAAACCAACCACGCCAATGAGGCGCTATAGTAAACGATGCGACGAAGTTTGCGTTAGCACAATCAAGTTTTTGTACAACGTGTAATGCTGTGCTAGCCGCGGCCCATGAAATTTTCAGCCACGGTCCGGTGGTGGCCTCCTATGTTGTTGACACCCATAGCAGTGCTAGACGCACGATCATGGCCAACTTTAGCCTTAAATAAAATAGAAAAAAATGGTAGTCTTAATCTCTATAATAATAACAGTCATAATAATGACAAATATACCACTGCAACTTATCACCGAGTGCAAGATGTTGCAGTCTCAGTTTAAAGAAAACGGAGTTTTGAGATAGAGAGAAAGAGAATGTTTGTTGAATTTTCTGATCGGGGGCCCCGCCATTCCTAGCACCGCCCTAGGACTCATTATATGGATTTGCTAACTTAGGTTGCTTTATGGACTAAAATATTCGATCCGAGTCTCAGTGAAACGAGCGTAGAGAGTAATTCAAGATTGAAATGCCTACCTAAATGGATACGTACCAAAACTGTTTCAACCGAGGCCCACAGTTATTTACTTTTCATTACTTAATGACGCCAGAAGATGGAAGTACTAATGGTAGTATTGCACAACCCCCCCCCCCCCCCCACCCGCGCCCCCAACCCGCCCCTGTTCACACTAATGGAGTGGGGCATACCACATAACCTCTTACGGGAGTGAAATCTTTGAAAGTCGTTTTTAGTCAAGGTCGGATTTGACATTGCTCTTTTACCCACTGGCCTCTTCTAAATTCCAATATTGACTCAAAAAGGCGATAATGTGGATAAAGAACTTTCTTTGTTCATGAGGGGTGATATTATCCTGCTCCCAAATTCCAAAGTTACAAAATATATCTCACCTTTCAGGCAATTTTATGCCGTTGTACCAAAAAGCTACTCACACAGGCTCTCGACTGGAAATTGAATATTTCAAAGAATGTTGGTTTCAACCTCCACCGCAGACCCCACACTGCAACAGTAACTGATCACGATACAGTGCCAGTGATTTTTCATCGCCGGGGGAGAGGCGCGAACCCGCGACATCTGAGTGGCATTCCACGACACTAACCACTGTCACAGCGGGCCAGTAATATTTCTGTTGAGTATTTTATGAAATCGTCATATTTCTTGTCGATTCAGTTGAATAATTCATCATCATTCTCCATATTCCATTTTTTATCGTATTCTTATGTAAACCGAGGTAATACACTTGAATTATTTAAGGGTGTTTTAATCGAACACAAAGAAAAACCTACAAAATGAAATCGGTAGTTTTTTTTCTGAGATTTTGGAAGGAGTTTTTTTTATAGCCTTTCATTAAAATGTACGAATGTATGTGAATAGCATACAGAGCTTTTATGTATGAAAAATGTGCATGTCTGTGAGTGTTTACTCATATTTTTTTTATATCTATTTTGCCATGAATGATATCTCCACGATATAGAAAACAATTACTATAGAGTGGATATCTCGTCCTCAGCTTAAGAGCTTGTGGAGTAAAATATCATGAATTAATTAATACTGTTTTTTTAATAAAAAAAAACAAACTGTTTTTTTTTTTTAGATATCCGACAAAAGGAAGGTCAAGCTACCGAAAAATTACAACTTTTATATCTCTCTCTCTTTTCTCTCTCTCTCTCTCTCTCTCTCTCTCTCTCTCTCTCTCTCTCTCTCTCTCTTATGAAGTAAATTTCATAAATTCATCAATACTGTTTTTGTATAGAAAACTACATTTCCTTTTTTATAGATGTTCGACAAAAAGTCTAGCAATAGAGAAATTACAACCTCTCTCTCTCTCTCTCTCATATTAAAATTCATTACCATGTTCGTCTGCTCCGCGTTCGACTTCCACACAGTACAAAGACCTCGACATCGTCACCTCCCCCCCCCCTTCCATCCCAAACCAACCACCTTCTGTAGCCGCCTATGTCCATCTTTCTTCTCTCCAGGTCCCTATTATGCCTACCCCGTTCATGGAGGCTGACAGAATGACATACCACTCTTGGGTGGCAATAATTTACTCCTGTGTGGGCATCTAAGACTCACTACGTTCGTGGAATGCGCAAGCCATGATAATACTTTCGTTAGCCGAATACGAAATACCCTTTTGTCTCTCTCTCTCTCTCTCTCTGCCATCCCTATCCGAAAATCAGACTTGGTCGGGTCTGGCTACAGGGACAGAAGAAAACAAGATTGAACTTCCTTCTGTTTTCGTCGTGTAGCTATAGGTTTAGTCGTATGTTTTTTGGTCATCTCCGTGTCGAATCTGGGCAGGTTTCATGTCCTGCAGAGATACGACACAGATCTAGCAAGAAGAGGAAGAGGACTATCATTCGGTAGTTAATACCGGATTAAATTAGTCGGATGATACTGTTAAATAAAGTAAAGCTAAAGACATTCATAATTGTAAAAAAAAAAAAAAGGTAATTCAATATTAGTGTAAATAATGTAATAAACAGTATGAAAGAGAGGGTATACAGTATATACGTAACTATCAGGTGCAAAGCTCTGCACCTCACGCGAGGCGAATAATGTATAGTGTGTCCGCAACTGTGTTTGTGAAGTGAGCTCTTAGGAACCAGGGACCTACTGTAGTGTGTTGCGTTTATTATATATATATATATATATATATATATATATATTATATATATATATATATATATATATATATATATATATATATATATATATATATATATATCGCATCAAGTTACCAATGTCCTTCAATATCTAATTCGCTTCTACCTCGGAATGATACATTTTCATATACGGTAACCGAAAGGGAATTTTTTAGTTGACAAGAAAATCGCCGGTCTCATGGGCGTGAACCACGGAAACCGAGAAATCAGAACGTACAGTGAAGCACTTTAAACCATAAGGCTATCACGAGAGAACCTTCCGATGAAATCGCTTCACTAGCTAGACACGGGACATTATCTGTTTGGCTCAATCAATAGAACAGCTAACACAAAAGATTATGGCGAGAGAGAGAGAGAGAGATTCTTATCAGACTTGCATCAATAGGAGTGCAACTGATTTTGCAGGGAGCAATGCAGTTTCTGTAGACAAACTGATTTGACATGATGGTCAGGTCTGGTGCCAGAGCTGCCACAGGCTAAAGCACCTAATGTGGAATACCGTCTAGCAGATGATGTCCCTTATTTGAATCCGTTGTTCAAACCACAATCTAATGGCTACACTCCCCCCCTGACTTCGTGCCAACATAAATGGTTCACTTTCCTAGTAACAAAATATATTTGGCTGACGCTGGCTCCACAGTGATTTCAAGAACACAATGCTCCTGTTTATTTCATATCCTTCTGGGCTGTCATTTCGTGCCATTGTATATACTGTAAGAGAGGGTAATTGTCTCCTGTTTTGCTTAGTAGGCTGGACCATGGTAAAGGGTAACAAAAGATTTCCCATTAACAATAATAAGGTTCCACACTAAAAACTTTTTTCAGCAGATAAAAAAAAAAGACAAACAAAAAAGCATAATTGAAAATGGACAACCGTCAGGGATGAAACTTCAGTGCAGTTAACAGCTGGAAATATATATGTAAGCTCTCTCAAAATTAATATTACAATCTAAATTGAACAAAAACGAAAACGGATCTCTCTTCACATCACATACCAAAGGAAATTCAAGGCTATGTTTTAATATGATCACGAACACAAAAGGAATCAGAAAACCCCTGAAAAATTACACATGTTTATCACTTAAGATTGTAGGCCAACAAATATACAACTAATACACATGAAAGCAGTAAAATGGAAACTCCAGATGCATTGCAAAGTATGTCTTAGGATAAGGACGTGAATAAAGAAAAACCACCCCATGATGACCTGAAGTTTGCTATTAGGGTTCCCTGGTCAGTGAGTACTGACCCACTTTAAGTCCTGCTGTAGAATGTGTGTGGCTAGAAAAGAAAAGCGATCATTGGAAAACAGCCATTGAGAAACCAGCCCACAGCGGTACCAAGACTGCCAAATAAAAGACGCTATGAGTAGCAACCAAATGAAAGGCCATTAATGAGACAAGCACGAGGTTCCAAATCTGTTGATACATGAAGTTACAAAGTAGTGGCAACTAAAGCAAGGAGCAGAAGAGGCAGGTGTTTACAGTGACTGGAGGAATACCAAAGAATCTTGAACAGCAATACAGGAAGGATTTAGTTAGGAGAAGGATTCGTTAGGAGAGCACCCCCATTCAAGTGACGTCAGAGCAGCCAGTCAGGGTAGAGATATATACTTCACCGTACTACGACGCTCTCCTGATTGCTGTTGATAAGCCAATCACGGGGCTGGAAACTCTGTCTCTCGAGAGAGTTCACATAGGCAGGATGTATGTTCCACCTCTCTAAGGACGTATCTCTCAGAGAGGTGGAAACACTTCCTGCCTATGTGAACTCTCTCGAGAGACTGAAATTTTCCAGCCCTGTGATTGGCTTATCAACAGCCAATCAGGAGCGTCGTAAGGGACTGGCCTGACGTCAAATGCACGGTTGATGTGAATCTACTATAGTAAGTAATCATGATCAAGCCCATATTACTACGTTGACTTCATTTTTAGTTTTGAATGATAATGGCTGGCATGAAGGTAACCTACAATAAATTATTGTATGCTAGTAATAGAAGCTGGAAAGGCGAAAAAATGCATCATGAGAGATGAAATTCTAATTGACGCAGAATACCATTGGCATTGTAAATGCATAAATTCTCATTTTCAGCGTTCAGAATCATTTACGATTTAGTAATACAAATAATAAAATAACAGTCTACGACTATGTATTAACTAAACGTAAAGGAATTCTGCGTCAATTATAATTTCATCTCTCATGATGCATTTTTTATTCACCTTTTTAAATTCCATTGTTAGTATACAATCACATCCTCGGGGTAGTTTTATTGCAACGATAATCAGTTAGGCACTCTCTCTCTCACACACATGTGTATGTGGCCAGTTACCATTGCAATAAAGCTACCACTATATCTATATATATATCTATATATATATATATATATATATATATATATATATATATATATATACATATCTCACTTACATAATTGTTCCGTGCGTCCGTACAATTACAAACAGGACCTCATTGAAAATGGATGGTCTCTAGCGGAGATATTTATTCCAAAAAAAGTTACAAGCTTTCAGGAATATCAGATCGTTGCCAAGTATCCATCGTTATTTGACAATGACTGTTAGTCCTGATAAACTTGTAACTTTTTATTACAAGAATAAATATTTCACTCCCAGATTACCATCCACCTTCAATGAGGTCTTGTTCTAGTATATGTGTATGTATGTAAGTATGTATGGATAACCAATTATAGTTAAAATGCAACTAACGCAAAGGATGTGCCGATTTTTTGGCTGCCGGCAATGCTAAGGGCACTGAGTCTTCCACGTCCAGAAATGGCTATATTGGTGTGAGTGGGTATTCGAGTAGGGTAGGAATGGAGTTGGATCGTGCAGGGTATCTTGAGAGAGTACGGATGGCGTCAAGGCCACCTTTGATTTTGGTGCGACATTCTGCCTAACATGATTCTTTATACTCCACAGTCCCGCACTTGATAAGCATCTCACTGGCCAGGCCATCCGATCTTGGAAGGGGACCTTAGGGGAGTGCGAGTGTCTCATTGGCCCAGACATCTGTATGGTTTTCCCTTACCGTTAAGACCCAGTTTTCCAAATCACTCCTAACATTGTTAGAAACACTAATGAAGAAAAATTCATAAAGAAGAAAGACAAGCAAATCAAATTGGTTTGGGATGTGTTTGGGAAAAAATAATTTTATCATATCTGCCTCATTACTTTTAAACGTCATTAAAATGACATCGTACTCTTTTTAGCCAAAACCTATGCTCTGAGTGAACTTTCGTGTAGTACTATTTGTCTGAATTGTATTGCGATGATAAGTACATCTTCGTTTAGTTACAGCTTTAAATTCCGTTTTCTTTAATCTCTACAAAATTAGTAACGTAAACTATAATAAACTTCTTCTTCTCTTCTTCCTCTAGCTTAAACCCATTTTTATATGGGGTCGCCATTGCGAATGAGTCGTCCTCCATTGATTTCTGTCCTGTGCCTCGTTCTCATTTATACTTTCAATACCATATCTTCCCCTACACAATCCACGCCATCTCTTTCTCGTCTTCCCTTCTTCCTTCTAACCCCGCACTTCCATTTCCATGACGTTCCTCCCTTCGTAACTATAATAAACTATAATAAACTACTACCATAAAAATAGTGTTGACTTTAGCCCCGCAGAGGCGTAGCTTGGGCATAGATAGGAGCTGTTACCCTGGGACGCTATATACTTACATCTGCCAAAATTTGAGAAGAAAATAATAAATTGATAATACAATTGCATGCCTCCCTCACAAAAAAAAAAAAAAAAAAAAAAAAAAAAAAATCTCCTCCCTTCCATAACCACAAATAGTCGGCGTGAAGTGTTAATTGTAATACACGATGAAAATTCAAATTACTAAATGTCTCAGTTGATTCAATATACGCGCATTGAAAGTACCTGAAGTCGTGCTTACACTGACTTGCAGCAGCTGAGAATAAAACCACGAATTACAAGATACGAGTACCTACTACCCGTTCAACCATATGATGACCCCTGAATTCCATGTCTAAAACTTTCACAAGTATAGGCGACAAAATGCTGTTTCATTGTGCCGATTACAACGAAAATCTTGCGCAATAGCGATAAGCATTACACATATATGCAGTTCGTGCTCAGTACCAATAATTGAGCGCTGAGAAGGAAGTATGTCACGGCGGTTCAGGTTGCACTCTCGCTCGGTGGGACGCCATATTGGATTCAAAATTGCCTTCAACACTTCATATAGAAAGACTTCACATGCTTATTTTAGTGCGTATGGCAGTATCCTACAGCTAATGTTGTTAATGAAACTCTAATCTTTAGAAAAGTTTTCTTAGGGTTTAATTTGGTGTTCCACCTATTAAATATCGAGTGAAAAGGTATACAATGAGCGATCGATGTGCGTCATCGTCTATGTTTTTAACCCTATTCTATCAGCATTCGACATTTCAATTAGCCTAGCCCTAGCCCATTCAATCTGTTTCATGTCTAGTATATTTTACGTTTTGTTTTGCCCTTCGTGAGTAGTGAGTATTAATTGTTGTCATTAAATACTGATTTCTGCATGGTTTTGTGTTCATGTGTCATATATAACTTTTACTGAAGCCTTTTGAGTTTTTTTTGGGTACTAAAAAATTACGGGCACGTTGATTCTTACATAACTGATGCCTTGGGGAAACTTGACGAATTTTGAGAAGATGAATTGAAATCAGCATTTTACGCTGCAATCAATCAATTTAAGTGTATCTTCAGAAGATTAGAAGGTGGTAGATGAAGCAATTTTGGATCTAGTATTCGTAAATTATGGTGTTGATGAAGATGATCGTAGTACTAAATGAAGTGAAATAAGCTCAACAGGTGGTCAATGTAACTTGAAAATTTTATTTTGTTAGTTTTATTTTAAAAAGAAAATTTGAGTATGCGGTCTAATGCCCTTCTATCCGATTAGGTGTTATTCAAGTACTGACTTTCGTTAACAAAATTTTAATTAAAATATTTTACAAATAGTATGTTGGCCTATATCATCTTCTATTATCACTCTGTATTTCTTGCTACTAAAGAATGATGTTAATGTTTACTAACAAAATTTATAAAAGCAAAAATTGCCAAAAAAAAAAGAAAAAAATAAAGTTTTATTCTTATCTATTACTTAATAAGTACGGTTCAACGAAAGGATAGTCAGAAAATATTGACTTCCAGATTTTTTTTTTTTTTTTTTTTTTTGCGGGGGGTGGGGGGTGGGTTGTTCGAACCGGGGCCCCGGGGCCCCCTTGGTACAGACCCGCAATCTCAAACAAACGTTAACCCGACCAAGCCTGTAATGGCAGTTAAGTTAGCTTAACTAACCTGCTAGGAATTTGACGGCTTATCAGCTAGCGAATTAAACTTCAAAACACTTTTGATACAATTTGATAACTGTTTTTTATGCTTGCCAGAACATTATCTGATGCCAATAAACTTGTATATTGGCATAATTTTTTTTCTTTTGTTTATCTGGCTATGTACAATAACCCTCACTATCTTGAAAGAGGAATTTTTAGTAATTTCTTATGTTGTAGATGAAAGTTTCAAACTAATTGAACTCTCACCAACATTATGATGTCTCATACGAGGGTGTTTGTTCTTACATCAACGAGTGTAGAGCCATTGTTCATGAGACGAAACAATATAACATAGACCTGATAGACATTGACTCTTCAGATTCAAAATTACTGTCACTAATTTTTGCTAAATTACACCCTTCAGTTAGGAGAGAGTTAATTCATAAAGTAAACCACAACTACCCCTCCATTGTAGATCTGTAAGATCACTACTTCAGACATTATTCAGACCTTATGTCAGCATCAATCCCAAAGGTAATGTTGATGTAAAGGACAAAGTAGTACACCAAAAGGTAAACAAGTACAGAAAAATTCAAATCTCTCGGAAATAAATTCTCAGTCAACACTAGAAAATTTCACCCTCACTGCTCGACCTATAGATAATTGTAAACTGTATTGTTAATCGTGCTAATATCAAACACTGCCAGTTTTCTAGTGGTACTGACATAGCATGATGAAATGCACCAAATTGAGAAATTGGTTGACCAAAGGAGGTGCTCTTCAATTGGCTTAAGCACATTATGCACTAGTAGCAAACATGATTCAACCAATTGTCAAGTAAAGCCAATACACTCAGTTTTAAATGTAATATTTGCACATCATACGCTCACATTTTTGTACTATCCCTAACCAAAGTAATGGTGGGGCATCCGCAACTGTTCATAAATTCTGTAAATATTTAACACATCAAGACTTGTTACCAACCTTTTCAGCTTTCTGTTGTGTCTTATAAAATGTCATGGTGTTAACACCTCTCGCACTATTAAGGTTGCGTCCACACGGTCGAACAATGTACCGACGGACAATCATTGTTACCATATCATAGGCGAAGCAGGAGGACATCATATGTTCGTTGAAACGATGGAAGATCTGGCAACAAACACTGGTACCAGATGAGGTTGTATACCAGTGTTTTTACTCTGCTCACCAGGCAAAGACCGGCAGACAATAATGTTAATTGGTAACAATGTTTGTCCTTCAGACATTGTTCGACCGTGTGGACGGCACCTTAGGTGCCTTCTAGATACGGGGAGGTAGAGAAGTTTATCTGTCAATGTCTGTTGCTTAAGGGCTAGGAGGCCTCGAGCATACTAATACCCGCTGTGCTGTCACTACCTTTTTGGTGCTACCGAGCACCAGTTTGGTGAAATGTCTAAAAAAATGAATGCTTTATCCCTGGTGGGAAAAGTATCCTATTGCTATGTTAGCTGACCCTGAATTTGACGTCGGTCGGCTGCATGTTATCAGCTTGATGTGGCTATTCAACAATGTCATCAACAAGTGTTATTCTCTAGCTGAACCATCTCTGGGTCAAATGGTGAAAGTATACCCATTGAGGGTTTAGTTGGAGTTGACGCACTGCAATTAATCAGGCCTTTACATCACGCAGTGCATACTAGATTCTTCTTGGAGTACACCAATGGACCTTGTTCCCTTTGGAAATGTGATGTACTTCCTTTACCCTAACCAAGTAACTCCATCAATAAACACCAACAAGATGCGACAACTCCTGACCTAAAATATTGGGACATCGTTCCTAAGGAGGAAAATGTTCCTTCATTCCAAATCAACTTTGCACTTATGTATAATTTTCTTTTAACAGAAAAAACCTCACTAACAACAGAATGCATTTTGACCAGGGATGAAACAAGTTTTTTTTATTACAAGATGCCATCAAGGATGACATGTTTCATTAGGAGGAGGAAAAGGACTGAGCTCCAAGGTAGTGCCAACAGTGCACTGTAGACATTACTTGAAGTACTTTGTAGAATTCCTTTGTCCCCCAGCTGAAATCCCCTTTCATTCCCTTTACTGTACTTCTGTTCATATTCTCCTTCTTTTCTAGCCTCTCCTCGTAGTAATGAATAGTGCTGGAATGGCACTGAGGATTTTAAGAACATTAATGCATGGACAGTGGGCAGGCAAGTTTGCATGACAGGAGAATAGTAATGGTTTGTTCCCCCACCTTTGTGCTTGATTTTATGGTTTCATTAACGCTGAAACATTGAGGAGACTACAGGACAAGGTGAAGTTAGCACGGTAATTACACACTGGCATTATTAAAAATAACTTAGATAGCAAGTAAGTAGCTGAGATCAAGGTAACAATGTTTTTATAATGCATCATTTAGTAAGCCCTTATTTGAAGGCTTGTGCTGCTTTTGCACTTCCACTCTGTTTGTTTGTTGTTTTTTCTTCTTCTTTAGTTAACTGTAACTGAGGTTTGAATAGTCTAGGATCCTCTACACTTTGTCATCTCTGCTTGAGTAGCGTAATTGATGATGTACGTTAATCGTTTTTCACTTACCTTCTTGGTC
>NC_061101.1:22452314-22514814 GCF_015104395.2 Macrobrachium nipponense | reverse complement strand
TAGTAACTTCTGGGCAATCATATTCATATTTTATCTGAAAGCATTTGAGTTTCACTTCTTTATTGGGATTACAATGATACAGTGATGATTTACAGCATTTGAAATAATTAACAAAACTGAATAGCATTAACAATAACATACAAAACTGAAGAGCATTAATAAGAAATCTTACTTCTAGGTGGACCTTGTACATTGCATGGCTTGTAGCTATATACTATAGCAGCTGGTGGTTTCTTCACTTTTTCATATGGAGTGCAATTTGGAGAAGAAAAGACAAAGAAATGGCTTGGAGCTCTGTTTGTGTCATTCTTTTCGTCTGTCTTGTTCACACAGCCAATTAAGGTATGAAATCAGAGACTGGGGATTTAACAAATATTTTGTTAAACTAGAATTTTATGTTAAGTGAAAACATGTCATAACCCTGTGCATATATTTTTAAAAGAGGACATGGACACCAGTCAATCCAACATTTGTCTTCTACTTTAATTCTAGATCACAAGTTGATCTTTGAAAAAACAGTTCCTAAAACACTGGACCCATTGTTCACTTCCAAATAGGGGCCAGGTCAACAGTTGTCAAATCCACTATATTAAAAATGTACCCTCACCTCAGTCTTGCATGTAGTCAGGTTTCTTGAGCAAATTTGAAGCCTTTTTAGTTATTGCTTTTAGTACTGTTCCAACACTCCCAGATATCCATGTTCATATATAGTACTCCCAGATTATGCGTTCTTCTGTGCCACATATTGTTTCTGCACTTAGATTTTGCTGCTTCCATTTATTACAACTTCTAGAATTACATGATTTCTTATTTTTGAACATTTCAGTCTCAACTAATGTTTATTAGTTCTCATCTCAACTAATTTTTTATTTGTTTTTTCAAGTCTCAACTAGTTTTTGATGATTTGTTCTTAGTATACCAGTTGAATTTACCGATTCATTTTTGATATCGCACAAAAAAGTATTACTATTACTGAGGTGCTAGTAATGTGAAAATCATAGATATTCCCTTACTCTTGAGTGTATACATCACACTATATTTACAGTCAATACAAATTTTTTAATTGCTGATATGGGAATAAGCTTAATTGATATGTATTTGTATACAACTCTTATCATCATCATCAAGGTAATCCTCATGGCCATAATCTTCAGTGCAGTTTTCAAAAAGCCAGTTGAAGATGAAGATGACGACCGACTTCGATGAACGGGACCCCATATTAGGAGAAGATGAAGAATGGATGCATGAACTTGGACCAGGTGAGACCTTAAAAGACCATAGTAGGGTGATGAAAATATATTTAAAATTTTTTTTAAATATATACTAGTATGAATGGAACTAGTTATGACCACGCAGTGAGTATTCAGCATTCAGTGTTGTAATGCTAATATCGCTTTGAAAGCCAACTAAAAGATTCCACTGATGTACATAACATTCTGCAGGTGGAAGACAACTTTATGTAGATTTTATTTTGGATTCAGTCCATCACTATATGGATTTTTTTATACCTAGTAACAAGTATGGTGTATACACTGTACAGGCAGTCCCTGGGTTACGTTGTTCCAGACTTATGGCACTTGTCTCATGGTGATGCCAACCACAATTTTCAGCGACATTTGTGGATTTACAGTGCCGTTACCTGCTTTATGTGCTGTAACCCGGACTTATGGCACTTGAGGTGCTGTAACAGCGCTGTAAGTGCTATTATTCCCATATCGTATAATTGATGATTCAGGTTAAGGCAATATTTGGCCTTTACTTTCTACTCTAACTGTGCATGTATAGGTGCTTCATGGTTTAGGTATAGGTGATTTGGAAGTGTTTGAGACTTTAACATTCATATCCATGGAACTGACAGTTTGAGAAAGCTGGGCTACTGAAAGATTTTACCAATATCTCAGGGGTTGGGTACTAAATGACATCTGCATCTTCTAGAGCTGAGGACTAAACCCCAAACTAAATGTGCCCCGCGACTTAAATATTAATGTCATTACCATGGTTATCCAAACATCAAGGCACTCACAAACTTACAAAGCCATATAACATTGAAATTATGTCATGACTGCCATCAATAGTTGTTTAATTTTAAAAGTAGGTAATTTCCTCCAAAAGAAAGTGTCCTGTAGGGGGATGGTGCCATCAGTGGCTCGTATGCCATTGCATGGTAAGCATCACCATAGGTTGTTTGCAGTGTCCCTTCACCCCTTAGCTGCATTCACTTCTTAGCCTTTTACTTTACCCTGTTCCAGCTTCCTTTCTTTAATCATGCTATCCAATGTCTCTAACCACTACTTCTTAGTGCAACAGCAGGGTTTTCTCCAAAGTTTTTGCCTTTGACCATTGAACTTCATCTTACTTATTTCATAGGTCTCTCTATTTTGGTCTCCAGCACAACTCCAACAATTTTGGATGCCTGCAAATGGCATAAACATGAGAGCTGTTTTTCTTCTTAGTAACACTTTTTTTTCACAATCCCTAATGAGCACCTAGAACCCCTCCAAAGCACACTCCTTTGATCACTTTCATTAGAGACACTTTCACCAGGCATTAACATTTGCCATTGCAAGTAAGCAAAGGGAGGTAGAGCTCCTTTTAGGTTACCGCAGCAGAGAAAAGGTTAACATTTGCCTTCATCCATAGAACAGCTCAGCTACACTGAAGGTTTTCCTCCAAACTTGTTTGAGGTTTTGGCAGGAAATGAGAATAGAGCCATAGTTAGGCAGGGTCCTCAAAGGAAATTTATTTTTTACCATTCCTAGAAAGGAGAGAGGAACCCAGCCTTCACTCAGCTAGTATCTTGTGACTTTTACCCCCTGGGACTTGCCGAACTTTCACATTTTTACAGTTACCTGTATTGTGCTCATGGCAACCACAGACTGTAGGTCCCTCATCAACCTCAGCTTCTAAACGTCATTAATTTCCCTTCTGGAGGGAGACAGTAGCTTTAGTTTAACATTCTATTGAGAGAATAGATTATCTGCATAAATCTGAACAATCTTTGACTTGTATAGGGAGACAGGAATTTTTTAGTCCTTTCCACTTTACTCTGGTTTAACTACAGTTCCTCATGTATTCACAAGGATTTTGGCACCAACAAGAGCGTTAGCACATTGGATGGGCAACATCTGTGCCATTACTCTGATTGTCTTGTTAAAGATAGCTTCCTTTTGGCTCAAGAATGTCACCATTTATTCTGACAATTTCTCTTGCTCTACATAAACATTGGTTTGATTGTAAAACTGGGAAAAGTGGTAACTCCTGCTGTGAGTGACAGCCACATGCTTAGGGGTACACATAAACGGAAGACAGTTATCATTTGTTGACATTAGATGGCAAAGGCTTATTGGGCATTTTATTTCCCATGAGACACTGGTTCCCTCAGGATTCGCACTTACTTGCTGAAACTTAATAGATGTTGGTCAACATCACAGTACAGTATCTCACATGGCTAAAAGAGTCTGAGCCTACACTGGTATAAAAGAAACTCCAGTATATCATTATATAGTATGCATGAATGCGTGTTTTTGCTATAACCCTGCCCTTTAAACTGAAAATGAAATGCCTATAAATGTCTATTTTAACAGTTCACTGCATAATTTTTAATATTTCCAAAATATAAGTATACCTTAAATTATCATCTTAAAACGATTTAATATTTAAAACAAATATCACCCCACCAAACCGTCATCTAAAAACACCCAAAGTCATTTTTACATTACCCTCCTACAACTGTTACTTTAAAGTACATATATACACTCCTAAGATGTGTATTGTAAGTTGATTTACAAATTTTAAAATATGTATTAGTGTTAATGTAAGCACAGCAAAATATCTATACAGGTTTATGATCTTTATCTGTAATTCTAAAAATGAAATATTTTCTGGAGAAAAATTATCATTTGCAAAGGTTAAACTATCATTATTATAACTATGTTTATACTAATGATGACTTGAATAAAAAAAAGGTTGTTTTGCTTGCTGTTGGATTATATATACGTAAGTAATTATAGTTGGTGCTGAAAGTTGTAAATGGAACCTTTTCATGGTTAAATATTCAGAATTTTGGGGATTCTTTGAAATTTTTTTAGCAAAATATTCACTGATTATGAAAGCATGCATTTTTAATTCTGACATGACAAGAAAATAGTAAAGGCGATGTACAAACTTGATGCAAGCCTGGTTGGTCTACACTGTTTAGGTGTAGGAGTTTCATGTTTCACTTGATTCCTTCACCATTAACAAATTAAAGAAAAAAATAAATAACCTCTTATAATATTATAAGTAAACAATTTCTTTTTTTTAAATTTTTAATAAGGTACGAAGAGAAAAGAAAAAGATGTTCAAACCTGTAGATGAGAAATTCATAAAAAGTGCAAAGGTAAGAAAGAGGAAAAAGAAATCAAAGATGTGGGTGATGTCATCTCACGATATCGGAGCCTATGTCTTCTTCATTATGGATTGTCCTAGTCCTTAGGTCATGGAAACAGGGCTCCCAACTCCTTCCTTATGAAGAAGGAACTTGAGAAAAGAATTTTGATTCTTGCCAGCTTAGAGCCAGGTTGACGTTACCAGTTAATCTTTTACTCAGTAAGTACCATTTTTATGCTGTATTTACAAGTTTGATTATGGAAATTACTATAATTTCCTTTCGTTAGTTTAGGCACTGACAGGTTATTTATAGTTTGGACACACTTTTCCAGTTAGAAACATACCATTAGTTTAAACAAGAAATGGATGGAGGGTTTACTTTGTACTTCCTAAAAACAGCTATATTTCCCTGTGTATTCAGAATCACATAATCAAACAACTTTTGTGTTGAAACTTAAAATTACAGATGCATTTTGAATCTTGCGAAACTTTAATTAATTTGGCATTTGTCCGATATTCCAGTGTTGCTGTTAAATTCTGAAAGAATTGTTCATCCTTTTGTTTTATAGTTTGGTTCGTGTCTTTAATGCTTAAAAATGAGTTTGAAGTTAGATTTTGAAGATACAGTTATTAACTCTCTCCATAGTTGTTTAAAAAACTTGGGACCATTATTTTGTTTCCATCGTTTACTTGTAGCAACCTTTATTTTACTTTTGTTGATACGTTACCATTACTGCTTAGTCTGGTATTTATTACGTTAGTCGTTCAGTTGTTAGGGCCCATGGTAATCTTGGAATGTCTTTTCATAGGTAATCATTTTTTTCATAGCCCCACCATTTAATTTTGGTGGAATAATATAATCCACATTTATTTTGATCCTCAGTCCTAGAAGTTTAGTTTCAAAATATTACTACTAAGCTTCATTTTTGTTAAACTTGTAGCTTAAAACGGTCACATAAAGTGTTTATTCTTTGTTTCCTCTTGTAAAATAATCATGAATGTTTTTATTCATTCATAATTTTTACATTAGAATGCCCTTTATAAACTGGCTATAATAAATATGTACCAATTTTGAAACTATGTATCAGAACAGTTAACCTAATATCTTCTTTTTAAGATTCTGACTTTTTTAATCTGTACAGAACAACAAGAATTTTCCTTATTTGGAAACAATAAAATTGGTTTAGCAGCTGTAATCACTGGTGCCAAGTGGTAGTAATAACAAATTGCAAATAACGTGGAAATTAACTTGGTTTGTTTATCATGTTTCTTCTGAAAAAATCTAGTCATTAGCTAGACGTTTTTATTTTTATTCAAGGCTGTTGCTACTTTAAATGGCTGAATCTGATGTGCAAGCAAAAACAAATATTTTGGGGATAATGCCTTGAATTTGGTTTCAGAGCACTTATTTGCTGCCACTAAAGAAAGAATTTGTTCATATTTGTTTGTAGCCATACAATTATATACATCTAACCTTCAGAAAAAAACAGAAACGGTTTTTTGATGCTTAAAAGGGAAATGTACGCAACTTAGATCATTGCCGAGTTTTGTCCCCCGAATCCCTCCATAATTAAAAAAAAAAAAACAAAAAAAAAAAAAAGCGAACCCAGACTTTAAGTGGCTGTGAATGAGCACTCCACTGAAAAAAGGGTCCGTAGATGCCATGCTGTTCTAGCTGCAATGGGGTTGTTCCTTGGTTCACCTCAGTCTAGTGGACCCTGTTAGTGACAATGAATACCTACTGAAGAATTAGTGAGGGCCTACTTGTAATAGCCCTCCCCCACTTTTGTTCTGCCTGAAGTGCCACCTCTGGGTGAACTTGAGGATGTCACTGAGACACTAGTTAAAGAATGGATATTATTGACTAACCCACTGGTTCTGTCACTTTGGTCAAGTTGAATAAATAATGTACAACATTTTTTTTTGATTTTCATGTTGTTTTTTTTCAAAAAAAATTACAGTGTGTTGTGCCTCTTCATATTCATGAGAGCTAAAGTGGCGTTTTAAGGTAATCAGTAATGGGAGGTTGAAATAAGACAAAAAAGGCATTTCTTTTTTTTTTGAAATATTTATTAGGGATGCATTGAGCTTTAAAAGTGATACCACATTTATGGTAGAGTACAAGATCAAATAGCTAGTTTTGATTTTCAATCAGTATTTGATGATACATACATTAATTTTTTTATATTTTTATTTCTTTTTTGAAATCGGTTACAGAACAAGAGTTTATTGATCATTGGTTGGCTCAAAAAACACTGTATTTGTTGGTGAGATTATAATAGCAGAAGAATTATGAATAATAAGTTCAATGATAAAACAATGTAGGTATCGGATTCTCCTTAATACGATCGTGTGTCTTCTCCTCCTCGGGTACTCAACTCTTCGTCCTAGCCGCCTGAAAAACAAGGCAGTAAGTAAAACACTTCGTCAAATTCTTTCTCATGCTACATTCAAAGGTGAGGTTTCATTAAGCTAGGGGAGTTGAAACATTTCAAAGATGAGTTTGTCCAGAAAGCTAGAGAAACTGACAAACTGGCTGTTAGAATAAAGGTGTGTAAGAGGGGCAGTTGAAAAAGAAGGAGAGCCTTCAAGTTTCTGTCAGAAGGTTTAAAGGAGGTGAAGGAAAAAAGAAAAGTAAGATTACCTGCCAGATAAAAGTATATGTCATAGTTAAATTTGTCAGCTAGTTGTTAAGAGAAGTCATTCACAAAGGAATTATTGACCATCAATGTCCTTGTTGTTAAAACCAGCCATAATTAAGTTGAACATTCTGTGAGTGATGGGGATTTCTTACTTTAAACTGGTCAATGAATACGGTTGTTGCTTATAGAGAATGAAAGGGTGATGGGATGGTGTGTTTTCATCACGTTACTTGGTCGCAGTGAAATTCAAAGGGGACGAGAACACAAAAAACATTATTAGTATATTTATACCAGATACGTATTAATTTAATTCATCAAAGAAGCTGCATTTAAAAATGGAAATAGTGAGACAAAGGTGAAAACCATTTTAATCTTCTATTAATGATTTTATGGACGTAACTAAAACAAACGAACTCAATTGCCAATAAATATTATCCATCAGGTATAAGAATATTTTAGGAAAACAATTGGTACAATAAATGGGTAAGTTTACAGCAAGTTCCAAATTATTTTTTTTATGCAACACCGAAGAGTTCAAAACTACCTGAAAACAATAAAAAGTACAGTACCAGTAATTCACATAAGCCAGTGAACATCCACATGCTTAACATTATTGATCAAGTGAATTATACTCTACCGAGAAATATGTTCTGGTAGAGTATAATACATTCAAGAGTGGTATTTGGTTGTTAGGACCTGACAGAGTTAACTAGTGAAATATCCATTGGATAAAACGAAGCGGAAAATTCTTATCAAAAAAGGAAGGATTGGATTCCAAACAGTAATGGTCAGAAAGAAGATGAAAGACTATCAATAGGCAAAGAATTAATTTTTGTGAATTCATGAATGAGGAGATAAAAGAAGGATGGAACTGATATATCAGAGATGATGAAAGATCTGAATGTTAGTTATGTATGAAATTCATAGGTTTCTGTTGTTTGAATCAGTAATAAAAAAAAACTTAGGAGGTGGCAAAATACCAAGCTGTGTGGGAGTTCATTGCAGTAATATTTTGTATATTGAAATGGAATATGGAATGAGGAAACAAAAAAACAAAAGAATAGTGATTGGGAACTGTAAGTCATAGATAATGGTACCAAAGAAATATGAGCTTAAGTGAATATGGTAACTATAAAGCAGCAATTGCACTTGAATCAAGTTGTAAATGACGACGTCCAGTATGCTTAGTTTCACTAATAACTGGATAAAGAAACAAATAAAAAAAAAGCTGAGGGGGTGGGGGTTTGGGGGGGGGGGTGAGATGAACAAGCTGATTTGGAAAAAGAAAAAGGAATCGTGTCACAGATCAATATTTTTCTTAAGACATATTGTGGAGGGCTTTAATTTAACAGTTTCCCGCACAGTCCCATGTTATGAAGGTGGCTTGCATCACACTGGCATTCTTGCTGAATAGTAAGAGTTTAATTGGGGAAATTACTACGAATGAACGCAGATGCAAAGTTTTATTCGTCAAAGGATTCTTTTGTCATGTGGCATTTAAAGTAAATAGTGGAGTGTCTACAATTTGAGTGCTCTTTCTTCACCCTTGCCTATCTCGTCTCGTTCATAGTTTGAATAATGAAAAAAGTGGTCAGAGACTGAAAAGGTTTAGATTGCAGTATGAAGATGATGGCCCCTCTTTAACCAATCTTGCTTAACAAGAATGTATCAAAAATATCTATGAGAGATTGGACTCAAAATAACCCAAGAAAAAAACAGATGGTAAATGACTCACGAAAATTGCACAAAATGGAAAATAACATAGATGGAGAATGGAATAATGAAATTGGAATTCTTACAAATATTTAACCCCAGTGGTTATTTTAAACATCATAAGTTCATGTGCTACTCGATATTGGTATACAGAAACATGCATCATGGGCGTATCAGTTGAAAGAACTGTATATGTAAAGTAAAAATTATGTTGATTTGATAATAAAATTAAGAAAAATTTTGTTTTTTGAAAATGAGCTGGCGGAATATAGTTAGGCATGGGTACTGTAAAAAAAATTTTAAAAAAAATTTGTTCATGAAACTTACCTTGACAGATTTATATATATAGCTGTATTTTCTGAAGTTCCGGCGAAATTTTATTTAAAAATTCGCGGCAAACACGCAAGTGGGCAGGCCCAGGTGGTAGTACCTCTTCCCGCCGCTGGGATCGGAATTATCAGGAACTATTCCCATTTTCTTTTATTCATATTTTTTTGTTTTCTGTCGCCGGTTCGGGTAAAACAAACTGTTTACAGACCTTCCGACTAGGATTTTGAAAACTTCATTAGCCCACTTAACGTGATCCAATTAATTCTTTTTCTTTCGATTATTAACTTGGATTTGTGGCTAGGCATATGCTATCGTAAATTTTTGTTCATTGCATTTGATGTTCTGAAGCTAGTTAGCCTAGTTTCAGACTTTGTTGTCCTGCATGGTAAGGTGAGGGCTACCAGGAAACTTTTCGGTTAGAACCACTTTCGCTTAGTTATATATGACGTTTTACATGTTTTGTTCTTGCATAAGTTCAATTAGTAATTAGTGTAATGTGTTACTGATTACGGAAGAAGGCGGTATTCATTTATCGCCCCCATTTTAGAAGCGTGTTTAGAATCAGGAGTTTTTTCCTCCACAGTTAAACAGAAGGTTAGAAAGATAATGAACCTTTCTAACCTCCTGTAAGACAATTTTATTTTTTGCCTAACCCTGTAGTATGGCGTTACGGGCCTAGAAGAAGTGTCTGCTAGAGGATTACCCATCAAGTAATCTTTAGGACTAAAGTGCTCGCTCTCAATCAGTGTTGTGAAGTGTAGTGCCCCGCCTTGTGTTGTGGGTGGGGGCGTCCAGGATCGGCCCTCAATAATGCCTCTAGGCCTGGACCCTCTGTCGGACTTCCCAGGAGTCAGGGAGAGGGCTATGTGTCGAAACGACCGCAAAGAGGGTTATGGGGGCTCCCCAACCACCGATCTAGGCGTCCCTTCGGCAGAAAACCTTTGTTGACGCTTATCCCAGGCTGCTAAAAGATCGTGCACCTGCACGAATTCTTGAAGGATTGCTTTCTCGTCCCTACCGAGGCGTCCTCCCCACACAGGGGTTGGTTGGAGTTCTCGGAAGGATCGCGCCCCCGTCCCTAAAGAAGCTTGTAGAGAAGAGGACGCTTCACGTCCTCTCTTCTCGTCCACGAGAGGATTGAAAGAGTAAACGAGAGCACATTTTCCCTTTTAGCAAGAATGCAACTGGCTCTTTTCCTAAGGGACATTTAAGGAGGCTCAATTCATCTTATCCCAGAAGAGTGATTTGTGAGTCCTCCTTGCGAGTGGAACGCTCATGTATACCATCTTTATTTATACATTATTGAAGGGAGGCTCATTCATCTTTGCCAGAAGGAGTGATTTTGAGCCTTCTGCACGAGTGGAATGACTCATGGTATACATCAGTTTATATACATTATTAAGGAGGCTCATTCATCTTGCCAGAAGAGTGATTTGAGCCTTCCCCTGCGAGGTGAAACGCTCATGAAGTTAGGAGCTGTTTCAACCTCGCTAGCATTCCTAAAAGAATTTTGGTAATCAAGGAACATTCTTGATTTCCACCTTTTGGAGGAGGCAATCTCCAGTATTGCGTGTCTACCTCTTCCTCAATGGCGCTCCGTATACTGTTATGTAACAGGTTTTCGGTCGCTTTATATACTTCGGAAAAAAGCAAAGCGCTGATAAGTTTGACGGACTCAAAGCTGCTTTTGCCACAGTCAAAACAACTTATGTCTCTGGTCGCAAATAAGAAGGGCAATTTAAGACGTGGAGGAAGCTTTGGAGGTTTGCTCGACGTCCTATAAAGTATAGACAATTCTTTCAGGACGCTCGGCAAGCACCTTGCGGAAGACGAAAGGCATACCGTCCCTTTCCTTTGTGTTCACAACTCTTCAGGAGCAGCGTGCGGCTCTCCATGGAGACATCGCTGAGGGACCGTCCCTTAAAAAAGAAATAGTTCAACGGTCCATACGCAAACGCGGTTCCGTCATAACATTGAGATGTTGGGCAACGGTCGCTCCGCCAGGGACGCCTTCCGTTGGCGGGCCTTGCATGCATCAAGGCGCTCAACGCGTTCCCCCTCTCTGAAACGTCGTTTCAGAAGACTTGGTGTTGCTCTGCTCAGGACACGCTACGTAGCTAAAGCAGGACGGTTTTTTGGGGGGGGTTGAGGGACGCTCAGCAGGACCGCTTTCCAGGAGCGCTAAGCAAGGGACGCTTTTTGAGGACGCTCAGGCAGGTGACGCCTTTTGATGAGACGCTCATCAAGGACCGCTTTTGTGGACATTTCGCCAGGACGCTTCGGTAGGAAGCTCGGCAGGGACGCTTTGACGAGAGAAAACGACTTGTTGGGAAGGCGAGTCTTTATTTTGCTGTTGAGGACATTTTTCTTTACATAAATTTTGTAAAAGGATTCGGAGTTAGCGGAGGAGACATACCCGAATTTTTTTCTTCGTCCCTCCCTTTCCTCTTCATCGATTTCTATTAGAAGAATTCGGGAAGATTATATCTCGGATTACCTGGGTGACTTTGGGCGGTCATTTTAAAGGGTTTTTCAAGGGTTTTCCCCTATTAGCAAAGTGCTAATAGTTTTGTCAAGTCAGGACGTTTTCCCCACATTGTCAATATAATGGGGGACCCCCTCTAATAAATGGGGTAGTTCTCATTGACATAGGATTTTAACGTTTTTATCGTTTAAGGCGGATAAACTCATTAAAGCAAATTCGGAAGAGCTCTCCATTCATTTTCAGATGGCTCATCCGGGGTTAAGAGAAAGGACTTGTAGATTATCCAGGAAAGTCTTTTGTCCAATATCATAAGAACATTGAACCGGTCTTGTTTCGATCCTTCGGTTTCTCTCTTCTTGATGATCTCTAATTCGAATATTAACTTCCCTTTTTCTTGGAAAAAGAGTCTTGGCAAAGGAGTCAAGGAAGTTCTTTTTAAAAGTCCTCGTTCAATTAGAACGTGGAACAAGTCGGTTTTCCTTTCTTTCTCTCTTCCCTCGGTCGGGAAGGAAATTTATGTAGTAGAGAATTCGATGTTCAAATTACTACAATACTTACGTAGTTTATCTTTGCGTCATTTTGCTAACGCATGGGTCAAGTCATATACGCATGTCGTTTTATACCTCTGCGGATTAAGAAGCCAGAAAGAAACTGTTTGTTCTAATGTTATTTATTTGACACTCCACCTTTCAACCTTTCCAAGAGTTTTCGGAGTAAGAAAAAACAACTCTTCAGGTATTTTACGTTACGAACAACCAACTCAGCTTCCTGTATTTAGCTAATTTCATGTTTACGTTTAAATTTATGTATTTGTTAAACCTACAATAAAGTTTTGTAACATAACTTACCTCCTGGCAGATATATACGTTTAGGCTATAGTTCCTCCGACGTTGCCTCGACCAGAATTTCAAATCTCGCGGCAACAACGGCGACAGGTAGGGTCCAGGTGGCGTCTACCTTACCCGCCGCTGGGCGGTTGGCGGAATTGTACGAACCACTCCCGTCAATCTTGTCAGATTTTGCTCTTCCCCACCTGTCTTCCTGAGGGGAGGCTGGGGGGTGGGCCATTAATCGTATATATCTGCCAGGTAAGTATTGTAACAAAAACCTTTAATTGTTAGGTTAAACAATATCATTTTTGTACATGAACTTCCCTTGACAGATATTAACTTAGCTGATTGGTCACCCTTGGTTGGAGGGCGTTAAGAGAACAGCTCAATAATAACAGGTAAGACGGGAAACAAACTAATACCGTTGTAGGATTGTAAAAACCTTGGTTCTCACCTTTTTTCAGGATGAAGAACTTCATAGATACTATCTCTGAGTCTGCATTGCCTGGCGAGCTACAGCTAGGACGGTGACATGATGCTGAAAGAAACTCTCGGATCTACTACCACTGGGATATGGTGATTCCCCACTATTGTGGTAGAATCCAAGTCGGGCTGCTGTTAGAGGGATCCTTGTCCGCTTTACCTAAACAGATCCATTACCACTACCGTCTGGCAAAGGAGCCCCAAAACCCCCCAGAGACCGCCTAACCAAAAATACAAAGGGTTAAATTATTCTACAAAAAGAGGTGGCCTCCTGCAACCTCTTTCAGGCACAACCAAAAAACAACAATATAAAAAATATCGGGTAACATATAAAAAAAATTTACCAGATATAAGTTTTCAGCTCCCTGCCCAGCCTACCGGAATCCCGCCGTGCCGATAAACGAAAGGCCCCAAGGCGAATAGCATTTATCATATGGGTTGATTTTTTCTTTACATCACGTAGGTAGTTGGTTTGTCCGGGAAAAACCAGAGTTGGCATCTCCAAAACGTCGCCCTCCATCAAGTTCCGCCCCGACATACATTTTTTTCTGAATGCAAGCCGAAGTTGCTAATGGCTCTCACCTCGTGAGCTTTCACTTTTCAAGTAGTCTAAAATGATCTTCCTTACCAGGCAAAACATGTGGCCTCTGTAACTAAGGTCTTCTCAAAAAAAGAAAAAAGGAAAAAGAGCATTCTTCGACATGGGCCCGAGTGGGGTCCTTTACGGAGCCCAAACCAAAGTTCAAACCTCTTGATTAGCCTTAAAGTTGTTTCCTTGTCCTCTTTAAGGAATAAAACTTTCCATAATTTCTCATACGGGCAAAGCAGTTTCTTTCAGGCTCTTCCCCTACCCTAGAAAAGATAAACTACGAACTTCAAATCTCCTTGGGGTCCAAGGACGTGATGGGTTTTTCATTCTTTGCCAGGAAACTTGGAAGAAACGAACGAACACACCTATAGAATCTTCCTTAAACCCTACAGTGCCCTCAAGATAGCTTGGAGCTCAAACTCACTCTCTTAGCTGTAGCTAAGGGCCAAAAGGAAGTATATAGCCTTCTTCGTCAAATCCTTGAAAGGGAGGGCTAAGGCCAGGAGGTTTGGTTCGAATCTAGACGATCCAAGGAAATTGTAGGACTTTAATAAATACTTCTAGATTCCCAGTTCGGTACTACATGAGGACGCTTTAAATGGTTTCAAATAGGATCTAATAAGATCTATGCAGGTCCTTATTATTCGGATAATTTAATTTAAGCCTCTAATGCCGAAATTTATCCGCCGCAAACCATACTGCGGGTATCCCTTAATAGTTGACACAACCAGATGACATTCTTCTTTTGAGGAAAATAAGGAAATCCGCAATTTGGGTCACAGAGGTACTTGGAAGTGGGAAATGTTCTTCCTCTTGCCACCAACGTTCTGAAGACATCCCACTTTGAACTGGGTATACACGCAAGGTGGTAAGGTCTCCTCGCTCTTTGCGATTGCTTTAGCGAGCTTGTCGCTGAAAAAGCCTTTCGCTCTGACCAAACGTTTTGGACAGTCTGAAAATCCAGTCAGACTGAGAGCGAGGAGATTTTTGTCGGTTACCTGTCCGAAGTGGGGTTGTTCTGAGTATGATCGCCCTTCCTTAATCGGGTGAGCGATGTTGGTAAGGTTCCACCAACCATTGCCAGGTACCATCTGTGAACCATTCTTGGGCCGGCCAAAAAGGGAGCGATTAAGGTCATTCTTCGTTGAATCGGACTCCTACGCAACTTCCTTGATGGTTAGGCCCCATGGATCGTTGAAGGGGGGAAGGAAACGCGCGTAGACGTCGCGTCCGTTCCCAGTTCCTCGAAGAAGAGCATCTTATTGCTACTTGCCTCTGGATCCCGATATCGGAGAAGCAGTAAGGATCCAGCCTCTTGTTGCTTTGACGTTGGCAAGATGGTCTTATGTTGTTGGCCTGCCCCATCAACTTCCACAGGTGCTCATGGCATACATCCAAGATGGAAAGGGTCCACTCTTGGGGAAGGGAATCCACCTGATTTTCCTTTCCTGACTTGGGAGGGATCTCGCTCTTGACATTCCTTTCTCCCTGCAACGAACCTGGTGAGAACGCTTTGATTCCTCTTTCTTCTGCCCACACAGAAAAGGAAGGTCTCTTGCTGTCTCAGTACAGGGGAGAAGGGAATGCGTCCCCCCCTGTTTTCCTGATGTATGCCAGAGCTTGTAAGTGTTGTCCGCGCGTTGACCTGCGCCTACCGATCTTCTGACTTTTGGGGCTCGAAAGCCTTCAGAAGCCCAACCACAAGCCTGCCACTCCTTTTCCCTTTTGGTTGATGTGCCGAGGCTAGTACCTGGTCCCCCACCCAGTTACCTGACACTTTCGTTGGTTCCCAGATTGTTGCACCCCACCCCGCCAATGTCCGAACGGCGTCGGAGAACCAACCACCAGGTTGGGGGTCTGTTGATTGAAGAGGACAGTACCCTTCGCAAAGAGTTGGGATCTGTCCAACCATAAGAGATGTCTCTTGATTGGTCCATGGGATAACGACCATGGGAAGAACGTCAAATCCTTGAGAAACGACCGACTCCAATTTCCGATGACGAAAAGAATTGGCTTGCGGTCCTCAGGGGTGCAACCTTCCTAGGTGAAAACGAATTGCTCCATAGAGGAGAGTGTCCCAGCAGACTTCATACCACTCCCTCACTGTGCATACTTCGTTTCCCGCCTAAGAAGGTTTGTTACTCTTCGTCGAATTCCTCGGGCTCAAATCCTTTCTGCTCGAGGGAAAAGCCCGAAAACTCAGAGAGTTCATCTGTATCCCGAGATACACAACACTCTTTGCCTCGGGAAGTTAGTGATGAAGCTTCATTGAAATTGACGAGAAGTTCCCAAAGTCCACCTTCGTTCAATTCTAAAGATTCACTTGTAAGTCCTTCAAACTAACAACGATCTTGCTGAAATGGCCCTCTTAGCCAATCGTCGAGGTACATTGGATATCCTCAAACCCCTTTCAAATGAAGCCATTGAGCCACCATTCCTCAAAATCCCCAGTGAACACTTGACGGGGCCGTCGAGAGGCCCGAAACCACAGAGCCCCTGAAAGCTGGAAAAACTTTTCCCCCCCATCATGAATCTGGAGAAAACTTCCTCGAGGAAAGGATGGATCGGTACGTGGAAGTAATCGTCCTGGTAAATCCAAGGAAACCATCCAGTCCCCTGGACGCAAGCGCTGGCCAGGAGCACTGATGAAGGTCCGTTTCCATCGGGTGAAAACATTCTTCTTTTCTACGAAGAAGTTCCAGGGCCGCTTTACATCCACACCGGTTTTCTCCATCCCCCATGAGGACTTCGGAACTAGGAAAAGGTCTGGCTTGTGAGAATCCACGATTGAATGATGGTCATGTCACGTAGTTTTTGCGATAGCCCCCTTCCTCCAGCATTCTGATTCTACTGTCTTCAGCTGGAGAGCCTTGATTTCATGATGGGGGTCTCTGTACCTGGGCCGTCCAGTTCCCTTGGGTGAATGGTCGTCAACGGGAGGTCATTTCGAACGAAAAGGGATGAGGTACCCATCTCCTCAAAATAGAAAGGGTCCAAGGATCCGACCCCTTTTTGGGGCCCCAGACTTCTGCAAACTCTCAAGAGTCTGGGCCGCCCATAGTTACCGTTTTTTTGAAGGGACTTGCAAGTTCTTTGGGGGCTTAATACAGACTTGGCCGAAAGTCTTACCCCTTCTTGAAGAGTTCTACGACCTCTAAACGTAGAGGTTTCTTGATGCAAGATGTCCCCTCGAAAGGGTTCTCGAACACTTGCCCTTTTCCTTCTTAGCCTTGGTAGGGAAAGAAGGGCGAGGTTTGTTTTCCTTGCCGGAACTGTGCCCAAAAAGGTCCTGGGGTGGCTTTGGCCGAAAGTGACCTCGAAATGTCCTGGCACTCGATGTTTGTCGGGCGGAAACAACTGCGTAGAACAGAGGAGTCAAACAAGCAAAGCAAGTACCTCTGAGCATGGGAGACCCGACTTCGTTAAAAGGAACGGAACAGTAACCGACCTCTTCTTCTCACGTATGACGGCCCCATAAAGGGAGGCGAGCGATTTCACTCGCATCCGTCTCTTTAACTGACTTGTCCATACAAGAAAAAACAACACCAATAAGTGACATCGATCATGGTGGAATGAAATTGACTCTGGCACTTCAATTTTCTTGGCTAGAACTCCCAACGACCAATCAAGGAAGTTCTAATACTTCTAGCACTCTTAAAAACACATACCTTTGAGGCAAATGATTCCAATTCGTTCCATTGCCCAAGTCCGTCTTAGCAGAAGGTTAAGGGCAGTTTCTCCTTGTCGAATCTACCAGTGTCCGAAAAATACCGAAATCAGGCCGAAGACGGTATCCCCGAATCAAATAACTAAGGCTCTCCTTGTTTCGTACCAGGAAACAAGCGGCGTCCTGATAACGTCGAAGGAGGAAAGTCGGAACATCGTTTTACCCCAGCTTCTTCTTTGGAAGCCATCCAGGAACCAAAAACTCCCTCAGTGCCATTCTTAATAGAAAGAGTTTGGCTTCATCCTCACACAAGAAAGAACTCTTCGCTGTTTCTTCGCCGTTGAAAAAAGTGAGTGAGGGAGAAGGAGGGAAGCCGTAGGCGTAAGGGGAATCCCCAAAAAACTTGTAAAAGTAGCTTCTGTAAGCTTTCTTGTAAGACGGAGACAGGCAGCAGACGTGTTCGGTTCCTCATCCGAACCTTTCTTAGGGAGACACCTTACTTAACCACGGTTCTTGTCGAGGTAGAGGCGCGGAAGATCCTTAGGTGAACGAAGGGATTCCTCGCAGGAGTTTGGAGTCGAGAGGTTGGAAGAACGACCCTCTTTCTTAAGAAAAGTTCACATCCACTGGAGAAACGATGAGAAGATCTGGGAAGTTCTTACGATGAAGGATCTCCCTCTTCGAGGTATAACGGAATCTCAGCCGAAGGAGAGGTCGGGCTCCTACCCTCCGAAATTCTCAGGAAACATCCGCAGGGTCGCGTTACTAGGAGGCGATCGCCCTACCTATACTCTTGTTCAACCTATTCCTGAGGGCGAGCGGGCTCCCAGGAGAACGAGCGCCAGTATCGAGGAGCAGATGCGCTTGCGGGCGGCTTCTCCCATAACCTGTCCCAGGTTGCGTACGAATCAACGGAAGTTCGACTGGTGGGTAGAAAATTGCGCCTACTAGGAGAAGGCTGCTTGCGAAGACTCTTGGACGTCTAACAAGAGGGTAAGACATTTGCAGGAGGAAAGGGTGTGTCGGCGTTGCAAAAAACATAACGAGCGCCTACTTGGAGAGGGCCCCTTTCCCAGAACCCCCTCGGGACCCTGCACACCCACCCCCCTACCTTTTCCGGGTATTGCCTGGTGCCTACCAAGAGACAAAGGTCAGGAGAAGTGCGCCTAGAAGCGGGAGAAGATCGGGTGCGAGAGCGCCTACACGGAGCAGGGAAAGGGCGCTTGAAAGACATCTTGGTTGTCTGCCCTTGAGGAGAATAATCAGGAGTATGAGACGCCTTAAAAGAGACCGAAGCGCCTACTAGGGAGAGCTTAGTGCAGTAGGCTCTTGGTGCGCCTACCCTTGCGGGGAGCAGGTCTTAACAGTTAATGCCACGTCTATCATCACACGACTCCTAACCCTAGACTCTAGCTGCTCTGTCAGGACGAATAATAGTTCACGATCCGAATACTCGCAGGAAGAGGTGAACATCTGGAAGAAGAACGCCTACTTGTATAAGGGCGCCCGTTTCTATAATCTTGAGGGCTGCTGATGGCATAAAGTCTCACGCGATAGGGTTGAAGAAATCGCGTGATGAGCAGGTTGCAGTGCGCTTACCGGAAGCGGGAATCCAATCTGGAGAAAAAAACTTCTTTCTCCATATAGCGTCCTACCGATGTTTGGCGCCTTGAAAATTGAAAGAGAGCCAGGCCGAGGCAGCTGAGGGCTCTCAGAGCAGGACGTGAGGGGCGCTCCCGTTGAGCGGGGGCGGGCGTCACTGCGAGCCCCCCCAACCTTCATACGAAACGCTCCCCATATGAAGGATGAACGATCCTCTGAAGAGCGGCCGCCTAGATCTCCTTTGATCGGAAAAGAAAAGAAACGTCCATTCTTCCTACGTGATCTAACCTGCTAGAGAGTCTGCCTAGCGCCGTGATCTGAGCTTGAAGTCCCCGCGGTGACTCTCGTAAGGAGAATCCTTCTAGTTCTTCCTCGGAAGCTAGGCCCGTCCGACGCGCGGAGCTCGAGAAGAAGAACGATCACAGGATTTCTTGTGTTTTCTTCGCCTGGCCGCCGGGTACCCCATCCACAGACATTTCTTCCGGGAAAACCTCCGGACTAGAAGCCAAAGGGACTGCAAGGGAGGCCTTCCTTCCAAGCCCTCTTCAAAAACCGGGCGCGAACGCATCCGGGGAGTTTCCAACCTTACGTCTTCGGAGAGGGAGACGGGACGAAGAGGATAAAACAAAAGCATTGGCGTGGAGGATCCTTCCCTTGTTTTAGCGGATCCGATGGCAGCCTGGGAGCGTACTTCAGGATCTGCCGAGGGGGAACCCGCCTGACCGGTGGGGGGCTTCCTCCCTAGCCCCCACTCCCTGCGGCTTTCTCGACTTTCCTACTCCCACTGGAAAACCTGGGTGAGTCCCTGGTGGAAGAGGGTCTAGGCCTAGAGGCACATAAGGAGCCGGTCGATACGCACCCTCCACAACACTGGGGTTGCCACTGCACTGATCACGTAACACTCTCCATTACCTTCCAAAGTTCCGAATCTTCTGATCCACAGAACGATTCTTGGCTTTCAGAGCTGCCGCCTCCGAGGCGAATCTTCCGGCTTCGGTGCGGGGAGCCGGGGCTGCAACTTGGGAAGAAGGTTCTAATTCTACGTTAGTACTATTAGGATCCACATCCAACTCACTCATTCTAGATCTGCTAGAACTTCTAGAGGAAGCCTTACGCACTCATCACGTTCCAACTTCCTAACATAAGAAGAGAGAGCCTTATATTCTTCTTCATTCAATCCCTTACATTCATACAAGGGTTAGCAACGCACAATCATTCCCCCTGCATTTCATGCAAACCGTGTGGGGGTCTACCGAAGCTTTCGGCAACCTCACCTTACATCCTTCATTCACGCAAACCCTAAACAACACCGAAGTTTTAACTACCGATTCTGATCAGACATCGTTAAAGAAAATCAAACTCAAATTCAAAACCGGTCCACAATAAGCGTATGCCAAGCCAAACAAAGCGAATACGTCACCAAAAGAATCCAAAAATTAACTCCAGGCAAGCGAGAATCGAAAAAACTATCGAGAGGAACCGACAACAGTTGTTATCGTTCCCGCGACAGAGAAAAATCTGACAAGCTTACGGGAGTGGTTCGTACATCCGCCACCCAGCGGCGGGTAAGGTAGACCACCTGACCTACCTGTCGCGTGTGCCGCGAGATTTGAAAATTCTGTCGGGAACGTCGAGACTATAGCTAAGTATATATCTGTCAGGGAAGTTCATGTACAAAAGGCCTGCTTGAGAGTTTCCTTTTGCTCTATAATATCATAACCTATTCCTTCGTAAAGGGAGTAGCTGGCAACTCAGGCAGATAGTATTCTGTTCACCATTGAAGCTTTCCTTCGAGGAAGACTTCTCCTTCACTCTTTTTGATAGAGATCGAAGGTGGTCGATCTCCAATCCTTATTTTGTTTTCTTGAAGGAAAGAATTTAGGATGGAGATCGTTGTTCAGAATACTATAAATATACTAACGTATATTAACCTCGCGACATGATTCTACTAAGCAGTTGAATTGTCCGAGGGGTAGGCGCATATCGTAGTTCCTATTCTACGGATTGCGACTTAGACGAGAAGTATTCTAATTGAACTGCAACACCAACTCAGCTTCTGTATTTAGCGAATTTTGTTCGTTTAAATATGCCTGCTTGAGAGTTTCCTTTTGCTCGATAATTTCATACCTATCCCTTCGTAAAAGGAGTAGCTGCAACTCAGGCACATAGTGCGAGACGATGAACAAGGCTGCTGTACTGTGGTCTACTACGCAGTACCGGCTAGCTCGGTGTCATACGCGCTTGGTTACGTCTCTCTCCCTTGCGGGAATGGCTTAATAAACCGTCTCTCTGCCCTACAATCATGGATTTTAGCCTCGGGTTGAGGAAATTTCTAGTAATCTTGAATGATCATGCCTGCCGCTTTACTTAGAAAATTTCAACAAGATATCTCATACTTGTTCGGTGCGGGTTTTACCGCACGGTAACATTCTGTACGAATCTACCGCGCATAGCACTATAATAATGCTCTCCTGCTTTATGCAAAGCGCAGCCTTATTTAGGGAAGGAAAGCAGGCTGAGTGATGGGAATGGATGAGTTTGCTGGGGACCATTTCCTCGCTGGGAGAAGCTTGTTTTCCCTGAATAAACAGCAATTCAGACCTCTACAAATTTTCCTCACGAAGAAATTGGAAATAACATCAAAGATCTTGTAATTCTAATTTTCTCTCAACGGCTTGAGGATCACCTCGGGTGATAGCGAGAGGGTGCCAGACATCCGAACAGAGAACAGATGTTTTGGCACATTGTCTGAAAGAATTGGAAGCCAAATTGGTCGGCTCCCAGTTCCTCGAAGGGTTGAGTTTGGATCGAGTGGCCCAAATCATCTCGGATAATTTTCTAGCTCTCTCATAGCTCGAGAAGAGAGAATTGGTTATGGGTCTTGGGCACGGAACGTAACGATCCTCAAGAGGTTCGTTAAACTAGTGCACGTCCGTGCGGGTCTTCTCGATCGAAGGCAACAACTACTGCGTCTGAGTAATCCTCACTTAGAAGTAGTCGAAAGTGAGGAGAGACTGAGGGCGTCCTTTCGTTAAGTTTTTCGTAATATTGAAGACGAAGGAGCTTCCTCTTAAGTTGTTCACTTATTCATGATCCTTAGAGGATTAGCTTTAGTCGCCAACATATTGGCCTCTAAGAGGTTGGATTCACAGAGGTCAGGTAATTCAGAGAATTGTCCAAAGACCCTTCCCGAGAGAATCGGTGTAATCTAACATCGTCACTTAGTGAAGTATCTAATATCTCTCCTCTCTGAGTCTGAAGGCGTTCAGACTATCGAGAAGCGATAAGATCTTCAAGATTAATGGCAGTCTCTTGGCCAAGGCAAAGCAGTGCTGCTATTTTCAGTGTTCAATCGGAGCGGGCCGTTTCTGGAGATAGTGAAGGGAAATAAAAACGACTGTTCCTCCACCTCGACCTCTGTGAATTTCGTTATGGTTCTATCGCTTCCGTATGAAGTATGAGATAAGATAGAAGTCCTAACTATTGTAGAATATGCAAATATGTGTTGGTTTGACGGCCTCTAGGCTCAGAGATTCGGTTCTGTCAAACAACAAGCTTCACGATCTTTGAGGTCTGTGGAGATCTTGAAATTCTCTGGATCAAAGGTTCCGGCATGGAACTTAGACGTAGTCTGAGTTTTCTGATGCCAAAAGCATTTCGAACCTATCCTTTCTGCGAACTTAATACACGTGACCAGAAAGGCTAATATTCTAACCGCTCTAGCCACGGCAAGGAGGGTTAGTGAGGTTTTAGCCATCATCAGAGGTTTTGGCTTTAAAGGACTAATGCGGTCTGTCCTCTAAGCCTTCCGTTCTTGATAAGAACGAAAAACCTGTCTAAACCCTTGACCTGAAGGCTCGGAGACAAGGGTATGGCATTCAAATTATTGGGCAAGGGCATTAGAGAGTCCTGTGCCCTGTAGGGTCTCTCAAGTTTTTATCTTGATAAAACTATAGAAAGTCAAGGTCAACGGACAATCTGCGGTGTTCCGTAAAAAGACCAGACTGGTTCATGTCCAAGAACACCCTGGCATTATAGCCAAGGAGTTCTTTTAAGAGGTCTCATTCATTATGTTTGCATAAAGATTTGAGATTTTTTCTTAATATCAATGCTCAAGAGGTGAGGGGCGCGGCCTCGGAAGCATTTCAACAGAGCATGACACTCAGTAACATCCTGAGTGCCACGCTTTTTAGCGAAGCAACTCTGGGTTCGCTTCACACTCCCGACAATCTGCGGTGTTCCGTAAAAAGACCAGACTGGTTCATGTCCAAGAACACCCTGGCATTTATAGCCAAGGAGTTCTTTTAAGAGGGTCTCATTCATTATGTTTTGCATAAAGATTTGAGGATTTTATCTTAATATGAATGCTCAAGAGGTGAGGGCGCGCCTCGGAAGCATTTCAACAGAGCATGACACTCAGTAACATCCTGAGGTGCCGCTTTTAGCGAAGCAACTCTGTGTTCGCTTCACACTCCCGACGGGATGGTGAAGACGACATTTCAGATCCGTAAGTCGCTAGACCATACATATCCGTAGATATATTGACTGGGTGCAGGAAGCAACACGAATCCTATCCTATAGAAAAGGGATAGGTGTGCTTTTAACTTTGAAGGGTGGTCGCTTGAGGCGCGTTCCTTTTCTTTAGCCTAGAAGTTATGGAACTAACTTTGATAGGTTAGGTCAGGTGGTGGTTTTAGCTTCGGTGCCCTCAGAAGTATGGTCATATGGTCTAGTCACATTGTGGTCACGCCCCCGTTGACAGATCATCTAGAGCGCACCAGCATTACAGGTCTCTACCCTCGCTGGCAACTCTAGTAACGCAGAAGCAGACTTTGGTGACAGTAATCACGAAGTCGGCTATGCTAACAGGTCAGGAACCAAGATGTATATCATCTACTTAATTTTAGTTTCCCCAAAATCCTATTCTGTCTCTTCCCACCATCCGAAGGTGGGATCAGCTATATATATATATCTGTCAGGTAAGTTTTCATGAACAAAATGTTATTGTTATAATACAATTAAGTTTGTTCATACTTACCTGGCAGATATATATATTAAGTGCCCACCTCCCCCTCAGGAGACAGTGGCACTGATAAAATATGAATAGAAAATGGGAATAGTTCCTGATATCCGCCTCCCAGCGGCGGGAATGGGTACTACCACCTGGCCGCCCACTGCGTGTGCCGCGAATTTTTAATTCTGTCGGACTTCAGAAAATACAGCTATATATATATCTGCCAGGTAAGTATGAACAAACTAATTGTATTATAACAATAACATATTACAGAAGTCCCATATTTAGATGAGATAATGATGAAAGAGAGGTGGAGATGGCTTGGATATGTAAAGGTGTGACAAAAGTGGAATTTCACAAAGGCCTAGCCTATAGCATTATGTGGCATTTGTAGTGGTGATGAGTTGCCATAGTACAAGGATGCGAAAGGTTGTAAAGCATTGCTTATGATGAAACATTGATAGTCATGAATGAAGTATGCCACGAGCATGAGCAGAAAAAAATGTTGCAAAAAGCTGCTGTGTACAGAAAAGGGAAAGTTCAATCTCAAATCAGTTGTGAGTGTCCAAAAAAAGAGAATGGAGATTCCTATCTACATGGAACCAGAGGTTCAAGGTTGCACACATAACCTACCTACTGCCTACCAGGCAGCAGATGATCTCATTTTTTATTGTGAATGTAGTATTTAGGGTTCAAAAAGCCTCATGAATGATAATGATATAGATAACAGGTTTTTACCCTCAAGAAATTGTTTCTACCATAGGTCTTATGTATTTTAAGTTAATTTGTAATTTTTTAATTCTCATAGAGCAGCCATTCTGATTACTTGTCTACGGTAAATTGCTCTCATTTGTGATTAATGGAAACTATGTCAAATTTCATCAGTGACTCTTAATTGTTTCAGCTTCATTGCACAATGATTTTCTTTCAGATAATTGTCGACTACCGAAAATTATTAAAAAGTATGTAACTAAAGTGTGTCGTTCAAAGACATCCCTAATAGATGAAGAAGATGAACATTTTGACATTGGTTGGAAGCCATTAGCTAAGGGTGTTCGAGCTAGAGAAGAATACACATTTAAAGGATCTTTAGAATTGGATGGCATGCCCTTCTGGGGGAAGATTGATGTCTACAGTGGTGCTGGGTGAGTCTGAATCTTGAATTATGTACACCAGTAATGTTTCTAAATCTAAATGCTTCCTCTCTACACGTTTAACTCTCAAGTACAGAATTTTCATAACAATTGTACCACTCTTTAACTCAGGTGCTAATTTGCATCTTAAAGAGAAAAATGAATAATGTAAATTAAGTTTTCTGTAGAAATAATTTCCTCAAGAGATGGGGTTAAGATGTTAACTTCTATTATATATTAAAGACAACGATATTCTTTTTTGAAATCCTTTGTCCCTTGAGATACAAAAAATACCCATTACTAATAATGCACAAAATATTTAGGAGCATCAATTACTTTCTAATTGACTATTGAGAACAGTCAACTTTGATTAAAGGCCTTCTAAGGCATACCAGCGCACTTTTCTGAGATGGATCTCATGGTTGCCACCTTTGTAAATCTGGCAAACCAGCGTCAAACGCCTCCTCACACCTAGATGATCCGATATCGCTGCTTTGTTTTAAGGCCAGATTGCTTCATTGCATTCATACCTCTGCTATTTTATCTGTTGACTCAATACACATCCGGCCCGTATAAGGTTACAAAGGGCAATAAAGTGATATGTGGTAGGCAAAAGTTGGAGAGCTGACCAAAAAATATATACAGGCTCTTATTAAACCTCCAAACACGTGACTGAGAGCTCTCCCCATGTCGAGTGTCTAACCTCCACCCCTTTCTCTACATGCTGTTAGTGGCCTTATGCATTGACGAAATTTCTTCCTAACTTTCACTTTCCTCGAAAATTCGACAAGATATTAGGCCGCTGACGCTAAGCAGCCTAACATCTTGTCGAGTACTGTAAAACCTTATTTCCTTAGGGTATAGAGAACTGAACCTGTCAAATGCACTTATGTGCTTTGGTTTTAGAGGGGCTGTGACAATTATACTACTCTTAGCATTGACAAGGATCCCAAACTTATCGGTTTCTGTCTTTCTACGCTTTCCTTCCTCAGTATTTTCTGTCACTTGAGACTAGCCTCTCTGAAGACAAGTACTAAAGCATAAGATTGTGAACTCAAGAGTCTAGTGGTTGGGTTGGTCCTTCATATGATTCATTCCTATGGTTTGGACTCTCATTTCACATACCCCCAAACGCAGAGAGCAAGACCATAGTTTCTTCTGATAGGGAAGATAGAACAAAATTAGTGAAATAGAGTAATGGGGCAACTGTATTTGAAAATCAAAACAAATTCCAAAGCAAAATATTGCGAGCAAGTTTCTGTAGCAGTTAGAAAGACCCATACTAGCCTTGTAGACCAAGAATGTAAGGAAGTGCAAAGAAATGTTGGAAAATGTTAAACATGGTAAGAGATTGAACAGTAGATCTCCTAGCAAGTGTTGTTATTCTTCTTTCCCACCATTATCCATACATTAATACATTAAGGGGTCAGTTGCCTGATGCGCTTTCTCCACTGCCTTCTATCAAAAGCATCATCCTCCCCCCAAAACCTCTTCTCTCCATATCTTCCTTCACTTTATCTCGCCATCTAATTCCCTGTCACCCTCATGATCTTCTTCCTGTAACAGGTTCTTCCCAAGCCATCTTCACTCCCTCCTCGTCATTCATCCTCAACACATGCCATACCATCTCAATTGTGGCTCTCTTATCACATCTGTAATCTTTACTAAGCCTGCCCTTATTCTTTTTTCATCATTTTCTAATCTCTCAAGCAGCTATATTCCCATAATCCACCTCAGCATTCCCATCTCTGTTCTCTCAAGCTTTACTTCATCTTTTCTTCTTAGAGCCCATGTTTCGTTCCATACATTAACACTGGTCTTATCACTGTGTGATAGATCTTGACTTTTAGCTTGATTGGCATTTTCTTATCACATACTACTTCAGTTACCTCACTCCGCTTCCCCCATGCAGCTTTTATCCTACTGTCAAGTTCAGCCTCACATCCTCCCTCAAGTCTTAAAGTAGATCCTAAGTATTTAAACTTTAATGCCTGTTTTATAATCGAGCCTCTTCTTTCTTGTATTACTATTCTGTCTCTATCTTCCCTACTGCTCAGCAAAACCTCTGTTTTATTCACATTCACCTTTAAGCCACTCCTCTCTAAAGACTCCTGCCACTCTCCAACCCTTCTCTATAGGTCCTCCTCATTTTCAGCAGCAATCACCAGATCATCAGCATACAACTCCCACAGCTCTCCATTCCTGATCTCTTCACTAACACATCCGTGACCAGCACAAACAAAATTGGGCTTAATGCTGACCCCTGGTGTAATCCAACACTAACTTCAAAGTTTTCTGTTTCCCCAACTGCTATTACTTTTGTGCTTGCTCTTTTATATTTCATCTCGACCAGCCTAACCAACTTTTCTGGGACTTTCCTTTTCCTGACACCAAAACATCACTTCTCTCGAGATTCTATTATTTCCTAGCTAGTGTTGCCTTGGCCTGAATCAACAATTATGTAAATCCTAATATGGCACTGAATTTGCCCACTGTTCATATTCAGTGTTACTGTTTAGACAATTAGTTCCTAATTGCGAAAGTCCTTATTTAAAATATAATAAACTTGTGCTTTTCTTAATCAAAGGAAAAATCTCAGTGGTAAATAAAATCAATTGAAAAATCTCTGTGATAAATATAATATTTAGTAACTGTATTTACAGCATGCTGGTATTACATGTATATGAACCTCTTTATTATTCTCACAATGCAGATACCAGGTGAAACTCGTAGGAGTGCAGGATGCTATTCTACAAAAATTAAATGAAACTTGAAGCAAACAACTGGATTGATGAACGAACAAGAGCTGTGTTTGTTGAATTCGCCATCTATAATGCCCAAGTTAATCTGTTTGCAGCACTTAGAATTTGTATTGAACAAGGTCCAGAAGGTATGAAATAAGGTTTCTCTGGCTTTAGTCCATCAGAATTTATATACTTGGTTATTGCTGCTTTTATTAAAATGTATAATGAGGGCAGATTTATTGGTGAATAAAGTTTTCCATTTAAAGTTTAGTGTTGCCTAATGAATAGTTAATTTCAGAACAAAACTTATGTCAGTAGTACACTCACCATAAGTTTTAAAATTTAAGTCATTAATACGGTACCACTGTATGAAACAGAACAGCTTTTCATTGTAAAGGCATTAAATGTGATACAAATGTCCTCACAAGTTTCAGAAAATATTAACTATTAATTTTTCTATTTTTATATGACTAAGGTTGAAAGACTTTTAACCCTTAACGGATGGGCTTTATCATACGAGTATCTATAACTGGTTTCGAGTAATGGACGGGCTAACTCATATGAGTATTAATATCATGCGCCATACGATTTGGATGAATTTAGCGGGAAAGATGTTCACATCATTTCAGTGATTCATAAATGACTACATAAAAGCAACGTAGTAGCTCAGCACAGGACAGAGGCCGATCAGTATGCCTTTAAGACTTGATGGGAGAATGTATTGCCCCTCTCTGTCCCATGATGTTTTTTTTATATTTATTTGCTTATATACCCAGGAATTGCTGGTTTTAGTACTTATCTTTTATGATAGTATGTCAGTTATAACTAATTTTGCAAAGAAAACTGCTAAGAAATAGAAAAAACATGCATATTTCACAAAAGTTACTGCTTCTCCCCATCTCAGTAACTCTTGTAAATATTTTACAATAAATATAGTACTCATGATTGTTTACCGATTCCACTTCTTAACTGTTATGATATTGTGTGAGCTGCAATTGAAGTTTTATAAAATTAGATTATTAGAAAAAAATATAAAACAGGTTTTGACGTAGGAAAAACCTATTTTTGGTAGTCGCTGTTAAGTCCTTAAAGGAGTTACCCCTCCCTGGTGTGTGCAGCGCCCCAAGGTGACCAGACCAATATCAAAGAAATATCTTTCAGCCTGGTCTTTTAGCCGGGTATTATGCCATAAGGATAAAACACTATGACAAGTGATAGAATATAATGGACTCAAACGACAAGAGGGCATTTTTTCTCGTCTTCAGCGAAAGCTGTACCCAGTTTTCCCACGTCTAAACCTGTAGAAGTGACTATTGCGCATGCGCATCAGCCATCTTGTTTCATGTTCGGGCCGGCAAAAGATAACAAATCATTACTCTGTTGGTCAACACAGGGTGTACCTTACCCAATTCCCATGGTTTTTCGTCAAGGAAGTGGGGGGTTTGAGGACTCAACAGTGATTACCAAAAATAGGTTTTTCCTACGTCAAAACCTGTTTTTTTTTATAGTGTATTCGCTGTTTTGTCCTCAAAGGAGCATTACAAAGAAATTGATTGGTGACGAAAAACTTAAGCTCACAAATTTTCATCCCAAATATCTCAAAGTTTTAAGATTAAAACATTTCAGGTCCAATGTCAAGCCACTAGTTTCAGTTAATTAGATAACAAAAAACACATAGGATATACTTTTAGCATAAAGTTCTATGGTGACTTACCTAAGTATACTGTATGGTTGCGACCTTTACGCACCTTCACCAGCGATAGTCAACATACCCACCCATTAGGGAGACCCCTGGTTTTCTGTCGTGGTGCCTATGGGGTCAGGAAACCATACCACTTTCTGATACACAGTGCATTCGAATTTGTTCTAGCTCATGGCAGTAGTGTTTTAAGAATACTAACTCTGATGACCACCCAGTACATTCAGAAACTTCTTCAAATGATACATTTCTGAAAAAGGCCAATGATGTACTTACTTTCCTAATATCATGTGATCTAGGAAAGGAATGTGGGTTAGCCTTTTTAATGAGGGACACTAAAATTATTCTGAGCCTTTGTAGTGAGTGTGGTTTGTTCGTGCTAGGATGTAGGAAAATTGGACCTTCTGAAACATTTTCCGTGCTTGAACTGGGCATAATGTTTTGTCTGCTAAACCGAGTTGTCTTATAAGAATAGGAGATTTCCTCTTTAAAGGATTCTCATTCTTGGTCAGGAATGATAGGCCCAGGGGATAACAATAACTGGTTATCAGCAGTTTGTGAGATATATCGTCCCCCGTCTAAGAGAGCCCAATTCACTGATACGTGCTCCTGATGCTAATACTACAGGAAGATTGCTTTTGAAGCATGCTTGCGGTGGTTACATTACGTCCGTTGAATTGAGGAGTACACAAATGTTTGAGTACCATATTCAGGGACCAAGTAATTGGAAGTCTTTCAGGAGCGGGTCTCTGTAAAGAAAAAGACCAAGAAGGGAAAGTAACAACTTCTATGTTGGAATCAATCCCAAATCCATAAAGCAAGGGTTCTGTTAATGCAGCCTTGTATGCTATAATTGTTGTAACTGCAAGATGCTTGTCTTCAAAGAGGTGTATAAGAAAATTCATTAGTATTTCTACAGAAATCTCGATTGGGCCCTCACTCTGGATATAATCTAACCATATTCTCCATACGAACTGCTATTGCCGGATAGATGATGTCCGTAGTTTTTGCTCTAGGTACCTAGCAATATTGAGTGAGTAGTTTTCATGGTAGATTATATTTAAAAAATCCACAGGTGAAGGTCTCGCCTTAGAAAGGAGGGTGCGTAAATGACTTTCCCAGCTACTTTCTGGGATAGAACAGTGGATGGTAATGGAACTGACCTCTTCGTCCGCTGCTGAAGTAGTAGGAACCAATGTGTGTTTGGCCAATTTGGGGCTATTAGGTAAGCTGTTCCTTTGAAGGTTAGGAGCTTGTTCAAAACCTTCGAAATCTGGGACAATGGAGGAAAAAGATAATTCGTCTTCCAGTTGTTCCAGTCCTGTAGGAAGGCATCTCTCGTTATTGCTTGATTGTCCACATTTGGGACGACATAAACTGAGGCTGTCGTGTTCCTTGACAAAGAGTCTGCTATTACATTGAGCGACCCTGCAAAGTGAGTTGCAGACAAATGCCACTTCTTTACCTGTGACATCCGAAGAATGGCTAACATTACCATATTGAGAGGAGGTGAGCGTGATCTCAATTTTTTTATGCAAGACATTGCAGTCGTATTGTTTAGGACCAGCAGAATATGTCTCTGTTTTTTGGAGGTTTGAATTTCTTTAGAGACAAAAAGACAGCCATCAGCTCTAGGAAATTGATATGACAATTCCTTAGAGTAGCTGACCACCTCCCGGCCACCTGACGATCCTCCCAATGTCCTCCCCAACCTGTCAATGAGGCATCTGTGTGTATTGTTACTTTTACAGATGGAGGAGTCAGGGTGACCTGTTTTGCCAGAGATTCCTTCCGTGTCCATGGCCGAAGTATCTCCCGGAAGTTTTTTATGTATTTTGTGAGATTTGTCTCGCATCCTTTTTCTTGCATAGGACATCCAAAATTTGTTCAAGTTTTTCAGTTGCAACCTGAGTATTGGATCTGTTATAGATGCAAATACTGTAGCAGACCCCTCATGCGCTCTAATTGCCATTCAGTAATCTTTTGAGGTTTTTCCTTATTCTGTTCTGAGTTTTAAGGGAAAGATACAAAAGGCAATGAACCGTGTCCCAACACATTCCCAGCCACTGAAAATGTCTGCTGGGTGTGGTACGGGATTTTTTCCAATTTATAATAAAGCCTTTTGACTGGAGTCTGTTGACTACTGTTCCTACGTTTTTCAGGCACTTTTCTTGTGGCTCCCAAGACTAACCAGTCGTCTAAATAAGCTATCACATGTATTCCTCTTTCCTGAGTTCCCAAACAACTACCGTTACCAATTTTGTAAAGATTCTCGGGGCAATGTTTAGCCCGAAAGGCATGACCTTGAATCTGTATGTACTTTTTCCTCTCTGGAACCCTAGGAAAGGCTGGAAGGGAATGGCAATAGGGACGTGCCAATATGAGTCTTTCAGATCTATAGAAACTTTCCAGGTCCCTTTCGGATTTGGAATGACAGAACGTACTTGGGCAATGGTAGTCATTCGAGACTTTTGGCAAACAATGTGTTTGTTCAGTGTTGACAGGTCAGAATCACCCTTCGTTCTGAAGAATCCTTTTTGGGAACACTGAAGAGACGTGCCTGTGATGAATGTAAGAATGTTTCTCTCTGTCCCCTTTTAAGAGGGCCTTCTGCACGTAATCTTTCATAAAGGGGTCCGGTTTTTAAAAGAACCCTTTCAAAGGTGGAGGGGGATGAGACCATTTCCACCCCAGTCCATTGAGAATAATACTGTGACCCCAAAGAGAAGACTTCCATTCCGTTTCAAACATCTGATGTCGACCCCTAACCAAACAATCCCTATTGGGATCCCCCCTTCCTCTACCTTTTCCCTTCATGGGCATTCCAGGTGATGCTTTTCCTTTTCCTCTATAAGCTGGTTTTTAGACCTGTGAAAGGATACGCTTTTTGCTGTGCAGTTTTTTGTCCCTTTTGAGGGTGCTGTCCCTTCTGACTACCTACCTGTGTATGAGGAGAGCTATTAGAAGTAATGGAGGCCTATATGTTTTTTGATTAAAGCATGCCTTTTTCAGATTTGGCAAGGGGAAGGTTCTGGTTTTTTGTTTCCTGAAATCTTTTCCCAGTAGAGCATACACTGTGCAATATCAAGGGGGAGCTTTTACCTATCAAAGGTAAATTGTAGCGTTGCCCATTCTTTGGTGGAGTTTTCTGAAACCGGGATAATCGAAGCAGATGGTTTTAGTTCTGCCAATGGTTCACGCTTTCTGGTTACTACATAATTTTGAAAATGTGTTTTCACATGATTTATGACTTTAAATGTGAAGGGGCAGAAGGTTGGTGTACATGGTGAGCCACCCGAGTCTTGTTCATAATGGCACTATAAATTCCTGTCCCATTTATCTGGTGAAGAGTTTCATCTACAGCTCTTAATGCCAAATTTCCAGCTAGGAGAACAGCTTCCTTTTGAGGCTTCTTCACGTCTGGCACAGGTGGTATCAGGCGCCATTCAGTGTTAGGAAAGGCTGACCTGTCCCTAAATTCAACATGTACTACTTCTATCATTGAGGCATCTCGCCAAGGGTTATCAACATCAGAGTAGGATTTTAGAGTCTGCTAGATTTTGGTCCTAAGACTCATAACTGGAACTGGCTATTTTGTTGGTTCCAGTTGGGTTTGCACTCTTAACTCTTGTTTGGGCAGATTTGGTTTCAATTCTCCCCATTCTATTGCAAGATGCAGGACGTTTACATTTTGGTGTATCATTCAGTATGTCCATTATCTGTTGCCTTTCAACAGTAAAAGCATCTTTGATGTCATTCATTATTTCCTTTACGGAAGTGATCTAATACCGCAAACTGCATATCCCTTTTGGGGGAGCTTGTGAAACCTGATTGTATTTCTACAGCTGAGCTGCAGCTGTCTGTTCCCTAGGGGGCAGAAGTCCTGGGTGAGTTGCTATAACCCTCTGAATTTGCTGATATTTCCATTGGGTTCAGGTGGATCCTTATATCCCTTTTGGAGGAAGGATCCTGATCAGTTTCTGAAAGCTGCATGGGAGATTGACTTTCTTCTACAATGTTTTTCCCATGGCTGATTGACATCTGTGTCCCTGGTCCTTCTGGGTTCAGCAAGGTTATTTCGGTATCAATGTCTACCTCAAGGTCTTTGAACACTTCATCTGTAGGTGAGGATTCCTCTAATTCCTCCTCAGGATGTACCTGGGGGGTAGCGGTGACTGATGTTATTGGGTTTTGGCCTGAATATGGAATGTCAGAGAAGGGTTTAAATATATGCTTCCAGAGTCTTGCTGGATAGATATAATCTTCCCCTTCCTCACCTTGGCTAAACCCTAGGACCCATCGAGACTATCTAAATCGAGCAGTTTCATCTTTAAAGCTTGCTGCCAAGAGCATGCTACAATTCTTGCACATATCAGGAACAAATTTGCCCTGATCGTTATAGGGACTATGCCTATGGCAGGTGGTATGGGCAGTGCCCACTGGCAAAAATTGCACCGAGCAACCAGCTACGGCACATTTTAATTGAGGGTCATTTCTCAGGATGGCTCTGTAGTGAAAAAAACGATGTTGTTGTTAGAAAAATTTTATTTTAGTATAAATTATTTTTAATACTTGAAAACTGTAAATATTAATGAGTAGTAGATATTTAAGTCAGTTTGGCTACAAAATTACAATTTGTCGAAAATTTTATTTTCCTAACTATACAAACCTAGGTCCTTTTAACAATAGGAATGTAATCAGCAGCAGCTGGAACTGGTCGTAAGCTTTGAACAAGGAGGTTCGATAGTTAATTGCTTGTCCGGTAGTCAGGTGTCCCGGCCGACTGGAAGGTGAAGCTTCACTTTGCTTTAGGCCCAGGAAACAGAGTGAGGGGTGGCATGGGGTGGGACTATGTGTAAAGGACCTCAGGTTTGTATAGTTAGGAAAAATACAATTTTCGACAAATTGTGATTTGTTCCGATACGTAATACAAACCACCGGTCCTTTAACACCGCAGGATCAATGGTCAGACCTCTGGACCAAATTCATAAGAGGGAGGCAAGCGTGGCTCTTATGAATAGCAAGCAAGAACTAGTTCCTACTTCAAGAGCCAAATATAAGGTCATGGGTTTGTCTCTTTTTGGCATCAACTCCCCCCCTTGTTAGGGGAGAGGTGGATAATCGCTCCTATCCCTACTGAAAGGGATAGGACGGAGCTCAGTCGCGTAGCTTACCAGCATCTGCCTCCTGTCCAGCGTAGTGACGACCACAGCCCTCTGCCCACAGGTAGAGGAGAGAAAAGAGGAGGAAGAGAAGCCAGTCACACACTCTTTCGCTCGTCCATTCATGCAGTCACACAAGGATGCGATGCTGTTCTGTCCGCTCAGGAGCTGGGTAAGCTACACAACTTGTTGAGCAGCCACCACGGGTCCCAAGGAGAAGGTGTCCAAGGACCTGTGGGCAATATCCCAAAGATAAAAAGATGTGACGGTGGTCTGGCTAGCCCAAACTCCTGCCTCCAGCACCTGTGCCACGGAGAAGTTCTTGCGGAACGCAAGGGTTGGACCAATACCTCTGACTTCGTGGCTCTCGGACGAAGGGTAGGGTGTGTCGTCACTCCTATCCGCAGTGTACGCCTTCCTGATCACCTCACGAAGCCAGAAAGAAAGAGTGTTCTTGGACACCTCCTTCTTGGTAACCATGGTGCTAACGAAGAGGCATCGACACTCAGGCCTGAGGTGCCAAGTTCTCTTCAGATAGCGCTGTAGCGTCCTCACAGGACAAAGCAGCATCTCATCCGCATCATCGTCAATGAAGTCCTTCAGGGAGGGGATCGTTTAACAGCTCTCCTAGGGCTGGCCCGAAGGATTAGATATTTTTATGTGGCTAGGAACCAATTGGTCACCTAGCAACGGGACCTACAGCTCATTGTGGGATCCGAACCACATTATATCGAGAAATGAATTTCTATCACCAGAAATAAATTCCTCTGATTCCGCGTTGGCCGAGTCGGTAATCGAACTTCGGACCACCGGTGTGATGACCAGAAGAGTAATGGTTTGTTGTCTTTTGCCGGCCTGAACATAAAATAAGATGGCCGATGCGGGTGCACAAATAGTCACTTCTATGGGTTTAGACGTAGCCAGTTTTCACTGAAGATGATAAAAAATGCCTTCTTGTCTTTTGAGTCCATTATACTCTATCACTTGTCATAATGTTTATCATTATGGCATAATACCCGGCTAAAAGACCAGGCTGAAAGCTATTTCTTTGATATTGGTCTGGTCACCTTGGGCCGCTGGCGCACACCATGGAGGGGTAACTCCTTTGAGGACGAAACAGCAGCTGCGCTATAAAAAATCTTGGTAAAATTTATGAGTGTCTATAGAGGCCCTGCACAGGGTTGTAAATACTGCTCACTTTCAACTTCCCATGGAAGGCACAGAAATTTTTATAATTTTTTTTCTTACACCATGTGCATTTACATAGTATGTGTTTTTTTTTAAATTGACCAACTTTAAAGTTTGCCTGGTGTGGGGATGTGGTTAATATATATTTAGCCTATCTTTTAAGGGTTAATATGGTCAAAACTGTCCTAATTTGATATATGCAGAATAGAATAAGATTTTTATTTACACACTAAGGACCCTTATTTATATAGTACTGATTTCCCCTAGGTGCCCTTCACCCGTATGTTAGAATCAATCCTATAAAATTACTACGATACCACGAAGGTTTTGGTCTCTTTGTGATGATTTGTGAAGGCCTTTTTATTGCTTTCATCGTGTACTACACTTATCGAGAGCTTAAAGAAATGTGTAAAGCCAAAATTAAATACTGGAAGGATTCATGGAATTACCTGGAGGTCATTGTCATTTTCCTTGGGTGGGCTGCTGCTGTTTTCTATGGTATAAGGTAGGTAAAGGTTCTGTTAGTATCCTATTATGTATTATTACAGGTGGCATTCACAGTGTATTAATGTAGAATGTTATTTAGTCTTTACATTTTTATTTACTTTTAGTATGAAAATATCTAGGTACATTAATACAGAATTTCAGATATTGTAGACATGCATATTAAGTAGCAATTCATTGCTATTTCAACTTTAGAAGGGTGATATTGATGATTTATAATTACCTATGCTCTATTTTTAAAGAATTTCATATATACAGTATAATATTTGTGAAATTTAAAAAAAAATATTGCAAGAAAATCATAATAATTAAAACTAAATATTTGCAGGACTGCACTTGGTTTATACCTCATGAATAAATTCAAGACTAACAAGACTGGATATATCAAGTTGGATTATGCTGCCTATATTGATGAGGTCTTTTTGTACCTTGTTAGCTTCCTTGTGTTCTTTGCTACATTGAAATTCATCAAACTGCTTCGATTCAACAAGCGAATAGGGATGCTTGCCTCTACATTAAGGCAGTGTGCTGCAGACCTATCTGGATTTATGATAGCCTTTCTCTTAGTAAGTTCATGTTTATTATATGATGATGATATCACACTTTTTTAGTGTGAAAATTTATTTTCTATTTTGGAGGAGTTAGCTGTGTAACTCCAAAATTGTCTTATGTTGAACTTTAGTAAGTAAGTACAGTAGCACTCAAAATCATCCAACAATAAAAATGAGTAAGTACATGCTATAATATTCAGTATTTTTGGTAGCTTATCATAATTCAGAACACAATGAATTTACTCAAGACAACATTGGGTAGGTTATACAATAACATTCTTTGCCAAATACCTGAGAAATTTACATGGATTGTCTTCTTTGTAATTTTGTCTGAACAGGATATCAATGAGATTGAGTAATCTGCCAGTATAGAGTTATCTTTGTGGGTACAGGCAGCCCTCGGTTAACAGCGGGGGGTTCCGTTCCCAGCTGATGCTGCTTACTGAAAATCAGCGATAACAGCACTAAAAACCTGCTTAACGGCGCCACTAACTGACTATCGACATTGTTAACCAGAGATTGGCGCTGCTAACCGGATATCGGCGTTGCTAACTAGAGATCAGCACCAAAAATCCAGTTAACAGCGTCGCTAGACAAGTGCCGTAAAACCAGATAGCCATTAACTGATACCACAGTTAATCGAGGGCTGCCTGTAATTGTTTGTTAAAAGCGTTTCTTTGCCAAAGCTAAAATAACGGCCACTTGAAAAACTATGATAACAGATATCACACAATGCTTTCTTGATACTTAAAATGAAAAGCTTTCTGTTCAAAGGCACTTGTTGAATCATTGTTAGATCTCAATCAACTTGGTTATATAAGATTCCTACTTATGCTTTGTAAAGTCAAAAGGATTTTTTTCTTTTTATATCACTGTTGGTAACCTAGAGCAACTTCAGACTTAACTGGTATACTGAAAAAGAGTTCAGCCAGGATGTTACCCCCTCTGTTTCACTAATCCTGCTTTCATCATTCAATTTTAACAGCCGAGGTAGGTTTAGGGCAAATTGTATCTTTGTAGAATTTCTTTCCTACAGTGCCTTCCAAACAGCAGGTGATGCAGTCCTGCTGTTTGCTGAAGGCACAGCAGAACTGAGATCTGCATTTTTTAAATATTGTTAGTTTTTCCCTAAAATGTCTACAAATTGAGCCTGGTCTGTGTGATACCTGGAGTTGTCATGACTGCCAAGAGAGTAGTTGTCAGTGGAATAACCCTGTAGTTTTTCAGTGGATTTAATGCATGCTGTAGAAAGAGTTCGGTTCATACACTTTGGAATGCTCTTATATTGATTTAATTTTCAGTGAGCCCAATTTGTTTCTAGTCAGCTTATTTAAGGTTTCATCTTGGTAATCTGTACACTAGTACTCTGTTGTTGATATCAGTAATAATTGGTGAAGGATCACTTGTATGCCAGTGGTCTGTTTTCTCTATTTGAAATCATTATGGTAGTTAAATCTGAAGTGAAGGATGACTATATGAAAGAGTATATGAAAATAAACGTGTACAAAGGATACTACTAGTATCCTGGTTTTTCTATGTGTGATACTATGATATTGTTCCTTGCATTTGTTAAATCATCATCCAAGGAGGGAAAATGGTTGAGGTAGCTGAAGCTTACCTCAGCACATAATCACATTTTTTATTCTCCCTAGTTATTTATGCAGCCATGCCTGCAGAATAGCACACAAATTGAAAGGTAGTTGGGGATTACATCTTGGTAAATATGCAGAAGGCTTCCACCATGATTCCCCATTCGGGAATCATAGGAGTTCTATAGCTAATATCTTCATGAGAAAAGGGCATTTTAATGTTTACTATGCTCTGCTGAAACATACATTATGAAGGAATGATCTGGAATAAGCAGCTCCAGCTCTGTAATAATCCCCTAGATAAGGACAATACTACTAAGAATAGAGAAGCCCGAGTCTATTTTCTTGAAGAGTTCTTTACCAAAGCCTCCCTTTTGTATTTTATCTTTATTTAATGAGTTTCGTATCTTTTTTTTCCTTGTGTCACCATGTTATGAGTTGTGTGCTGAGCAGTATGTTATCAACATATTTCTTTTGACTTTTTTCAACAGATGTATGCAATGTTTCTGTTAGTTTTGTTGGTATCCTCTCAACATTCAAGACAACATAACTTTGAATATTTGAAGTAGATATTTTCGTATGTAAAAAGCTGTGATAAATTCTTAGGCTGGTGCTGTTCTATATTTCTTGAGTCAGACAGGGAAACTCTATAAGAAAATTCAAGATTGTTCGTATTTATGATTTTAAGTTTCGTGAGAAAGGAATATATCTGCCTCACTGGAGTTATTATACCTCCATGAAAGTCATGTGCTCTCTTCACATGGGTTATTTTTCAATAAAGGTTACCTAATGTTTTTATATCTCGTTGCCAAGACCTGTTAAAGATGTTACTATTACTGGGTTGGCCTCTCCTTAGCATTTAAAGACTACCAAAACTTACAAACTTTTGAGCATACACTAGGCTTATGTAGTTAGCTTTAAATTTATTTACTGATTTATATAATTATTTCTGGCATTATTTATGATGTAGTTGCAAGTTAAGTATAATCATGTTCCACTTTAGTGCATACTTTGCACAAAGTATGCCCATTTAATATGGTTATAAGGCTGCATGAATTTTGTATAAAAGAACATTGTGATATTCTTTAATTTTCTATATTTTGTACATGCACTTCCCAGGCAGATATATACTTAGCTATAGTCTCCGACGTCCCGACAGAATTTCAAATTTCGCGGCACACGCTACAGGTAGGTCAGGTGATCTACCCTCCCGCCGCTGGGTGGCGGGACTAGGAACCATTTCCGTTTCCTAATCAGATTTTCTCTGTCGCCGGTTCCGACAACATCTGTTGTTGGTTCCTCCTGATTGGATTTCGTTTTTCACTTGCCGTGGATCTTTTGACTGTCTTTTGGTGACGTATTGGATCGTTGGCTTGGCATACGCTTTTGTTTACTTTATATGATTCTCTAATGTGTCAGACGCTTGTACTGTGTTTAGAATATGAGCGATGAATGTGTGACGTAAGACTACCGAAGGATTCGGTAGATCCTCGCACTGTAGAAGAGTAATTTAATTTTTGTTTTTTCTAAGGAACTACCACTCTGTTGTAAGACAGTCATAATTACGTATTGTATGCAGTTACTGAATGACAGTCTTTAACGCGAAACATTTGACATGAAGATATGATGAGAATCCTTAAGAGAACCTTCATTGTTGAAGTTTGTTTTGTAGTTCTATAGATCACTTATTAATGAATTGTCTATTAATAATCCTGGTAGTGAATGTGAGATTTTGAATGGGGAAGAAGTCTCTTTCTTCTTCTTTGAGGAAGTTAGAGAAGAACAGAGTTAGGAAGCTTCATCTAGAAACTCCAGTAGTTCTCGTACTAACGAGCTAGTTTGAGGAGGCTTTAGAACCTAACCCTAATGTAGTTGTTGCAACCTCTCCTCCATTTTCAGCCCCTTCTCCCTTCTTCGAACCTGCGGATTCTTCTCAGAACCAGGGGATCGAGATGAAGCTCCTCAGCGGAGTGGCTGGTTGGTCCCGTTGCTGAATAACCACTGGTTCCATGCAACGTAAAAGTACCATACAAACAAACAAACGAAGTGAATTTGATTTATATAGTTCTGGCATGAAAGCCGAGATTTGCAGGATGGAATTGCAGTTGCTTGCAATGGAAGGTAAGAGTGCTGTGGGAAGTTTTTGTGCAGTGTTTCCCAGTGTAGGGCCGGCTCCGCATTGCTCCTAGGCCTAGACCTCTTCCAAACTCCCAGAACCAGGGGAGGAGGAATGTCGACAGCCGTAAGGAGGATGTAGAGCATCCCAACGGTCAGGTGTCCCTTCGGCAGGCTCTGTTGTCTCGACCCAGACTGCCATGGATCGCCACAGAAAAGGCATCCTGAGGAAGTGCTTCTTCCGATTCGGCTTCTCCAGGCCGCGAGACGCTTTCTCTCCTCATGCGCACCTCTCCTAGCAGGCGCTCGGCGCCAGCCAGGCGCTTGACGCCTGCCGGGCTCGCGGCGCCAGCCGGCGCGCGGAGCCAGCTGGGCGCTCGTCTCCCATCAGGCGCTTTCTCCTTGCAGGCGCGATCGCCTGAGGAGTCACCTTTTTTGACAGGAAGTTTGCCTTCTCCCGAAAAGGAGATCAGGAAAAGTCTACTAAGTGGGTCCTTGTGGACCTCCAGGTAGCAACTTTCTACGTTGATGGGCGCTCTGGTTAAGGACCCTCCTCACAAAAAGGACATCGTGCTTCCGATCAAGAGCTCTGAGCTCCCCCCTCGCAAGAGACGTGCCTCTCAGGACAGGAGCCCTTCACCAAGAGCTTCCAGGCGCCTCTCCCCTGTTAGGCGCTCTTCTCCAGTTTAGCCGCTCCTCTTGGCAGGCACTCCTCTCCTAGCAGGCGCTTTTTCGCCTACCAGGCGCTCTTCTCACAGCAGGCGCCTCTCACCTGGCAGACGCGACACTCCTGACAGACGCTCTACTCCTGGTAGATGCCCCTCTCCTCACAAGCGCTCCTCACATGATAGACGCGCCTCCTCGCAGACGCTCCTCTCTAGCAGATGCTTTTTCTCCTGGTAGGCTCTCTTCTTCAGGCAGGCGCCTTACTCCTGGTAGTGGCGCCCTTCTTCGGACAGAAAAGCCTCTAATACGTGGAGGTCTGCGCGGCCGGGTGGGGATCTTCGGATCCTACCTGGCGTAAGCCCAGTCATTGAGGAGGGATCCTGCCCCATCCTCGATTTCTACGGGAATCGAGAGAACCACCAACCGATGATCGCCTGACGAATTCGGTGGGGGTTTCGCTGAGTGCTTAAGATTCTGTTGGAATTTCTAGCACTCGCAGTGTTCGAGTTTTTTACAATCTCTTAACACTTAAGCGAAACCATAGTCCAAAGTGAGCTAGGACGAGAATCCCCGATAATTATTACGATATTCGGGAACCTCGCCAAATGCTCGAATTCTTGGAATAGGTTCTGTCATGTAAGTGGGTAAGACCCCATTGACAAGATCCAAAAAGGTTCTGTCATGTAAGTGGGTAAGCCCCCATTGACAAGATCAAAAAACAAAAAGGCTTTGTCATGTAAGTGGGCTAGTCCCCATTGACAAAGATCCTAATAAGGTTCTGTCGCGTAAGGGGCGGGTAAGCCCCCATTGACAAGATCCAGAAGAGCTCTCAGTCATAGGTCACTACCTCACTGAGGCTCTTGAGGCAAAGCAGACTCATGGACAGTGTCCATGAAGTATTCTGCCCAATAAGATGAGAGGCTTGAACTGTCGTCTTCGGTACTCTGTTCACAATTGAAGCTTTCCTTCAGGAAAGACTTCTCTTTCATTCTCTTGAATAGAGAACGAAGGCGGTCGATCTCCAATCCTTACTCTCATTCCTCGTAGGGAAAAGAATGTAGGATGGAGGTAGTTGTACAGAAACCTACAAAAATACTACGTATTTTGCCTTCGCGACATGATTCTGTTAAGCAGTTGAAACTGTCCGGGGTGTAGAGCATACCTAATTGAACTGCTAATCGGGGCTCCCTGCAACCTCCCACGAGTTACCAGTTTCGATTTTAGATACTTATGGTATTGTCACGACAACACCAACTCAGCTTTTGTATTTTCCGAAATCCGTTTTGCTTAAATATAATTGCTCGAGCGTATTTTTATGCTCGATGGTTCTAGCCGAACGCATTCCTTCGTGGAATGGATTACATGGTAACTCAGGTTGACGAGTCGGCGAGAGCTAACGGGGTATGAGTCTGCTGTCGTCACTGTGATAACAGCTCAGTACCAGCTGGCTCTCCAAGATGCACGGTTGGTTGCTTCTCTCTCCCCTGCAATGATTGACTGCCGAACCGTATCTCTGCCCAACAATCACAGACTTAGGTCTCTGATTAACGGGGATTCTCGCATACATGAATGACCATCTACTGCTGTGACGCTCGGTTTCATCGCCTTCAACATTGCGAGAAATTTTCAACAGAGATATCTCTTGGATTCTTTCATTTTTTTCTGTTTACCGCACTGTAGCAGAAGTCTGTACTAGTCTACCACTGGATCGCACTGCAATAATGCGGAATTTGTCTTCAAAAATATCTCGTATTCGTAGGTGTGCAATTGTTCATTGTTCACCCCAAATTAACAGATGTATTGAAAGACATCGCCTATTCCCCGGCCTGACAGCTCTGCTTCCAAATGTTCAACCCATGAGAAGCAGTTCTGCAGACAGTACTTCCCGGGGGTTTTTCATTACTGAAAAACGCCCTGCTTTCATAGCAATTACGACTTCTCACCGGACAGCAATGAAATAGCGGTTAGCATTTTCAGTCATTGGTAAGCATGGGTTCAGAATCTTGAGAATCTCTCTTGATTCGGCTGTGAAGAAGTAGGTTGCATTCTCTGTCCTCCGTCTTCTATGCACATAGTGTTGTTTTCTTCCTAGCTGAGATTCAACTACTGTGAGAAGTCTTGCCATCAGGAACCTCGGTTTTCTCTAGAAGGCAATTGACTTTCACCTGTTGGGCACATGCCTTAACAGAATCATCACCTCGCCATCCGGCATCAGTGACAAATAGATATACGCTTTTGATAGTCTCTCGGCTTAACCCTTCAAAGGCGAAGGTCACGTGACTTGCTCGGATACTTGGACAACTTACCTCCATACCGAACGCAGCCATTCGGCAGCTGTCAGAGCGGCCGAGTCAGTTACGAATACTGTGTAGACTTAGTTCGAATGTACTAAGAACTTAGCTGCGGACACCTACCCGAGCCTGGAAGGGGTAAAAGTAGCTGAGTTGGTGGTTTTCCCCACTCAGAATGAACAAGGGCTTGTCTCTTTTAAAAGCCAAATCCGCACCTAGTGTTGTCCTCAGAAGCCTCAGAGTTGGGGATGGGGAGCAACATAGAAAGCGAAAGAAGTGTCAGGCACCTGGAAGGGGGACCAGGTGAACTGGCACATCAACAAGAAGGAGTTGAATAGTCTTCCTGGCCCTGAGGAGTTTCGAACCAGAAGTCAGAGGCTCGGTGGTCCAGGTCAACTCGGACAACACCATGGCTCTGGCATATTTAAGGAAACAGGGAGCGACTCATACGTCTCCCTGTACGTAACAGCAAGAGACCTGTTGCTGTGGGCAGAGGAGAGAGAGAAATTACAGATTTGTTCAGGGAGAGAAGAACGTAAGGGCGGACCTGCTGAGCAGGAGAGATCAAGTCCTCCCTACAGAATGGATTCTCCATCAAGACGTTTGCCAGATGTTGTGGAGCCTTTGGGGGCAGACCACACATAGACCTTTTTTGCCACGAATTAGAACAAGAGACTGGACAACTTTTGCTCCTCCATTTCGAATCCGAAAGCAATAACGGTAGACGCACTCCTTCTAGACTGGACAGGGATAGACGGCTACGCGTTTCCCCTACTCAAGATTTTGGGGGAAGTATTGAGAAAGTTCATCCCCTCAACAGGAACGAAACTAACTCTGGTCGCTCCCTTTTGGCCCGCTCAGGAATGGTTCACAGAGGTACTGGGATGGACGGTGAAGTCTTCCCCAGATCTCTTCCACTCAGGAGAGATCTGCTCAGACAACCCCACTGTGACAGGTTTCACTAAAACCTCCCCGCTCTCTGCCTGACTACCTTCAGACTATCGAGAGATATGTCAGAGCGAGAGGCTTTTTCGCGCAAGGCTACTAGCGCATCGCCAGAGCCCGCAGGTCATCAAGCTTGCAAGTCTACCAGTTGAAGTGGGAAGTGTTTCGAGATGGTACAGGATGAAGAAACTATCCTCATCCATACCTCTGTGACCATAATTGCTGACTTCCTTCTCTTTTTAATTTTAGAAAGAATGCAGCTTAGCTGTCTCTACGATTGAAGGTTATTGTAGCATACTATCCACGGTGTTCAGGATCAGGGACCTGAATATCGCGGAGGATAAGATCTGCATAATCTTATCAGATCTTTTGAGACGACTAAAAAGTAGTACTCTAGATCGCCTAGTTGGAACTTAGATGTGGTTCTCAAGTTCCTAGTATTGGACAAGTTCGAACTCAACAGGCATCCTTCAGGGACCTGACTAGAAAGTCTCTGTTTCTTTTAGCGCTGGCGACTGCTAGAAGAGTTAGCAAGCTTCAGGCTCTGGATGCTGGAGTAGGGTTTAAAGGAGAGTCCCCGCAATCCTGGCATCTTTTGAAACTTTTGTTTTCTTAGCGAAGAACGAGAATCCCTCTAAACCCTGGCCTTGAAGTTTTGTGGTCAAAGGGCTCTCACCCTTAGTGGGAAGAGAGATAGAGAGATCTCTGTGCCCTGTCAGGACCCTTAAAATTCTACCTGGAAAGAAGAAAAAAAGAAAAAGATTAAGGGCAACCTAAAGAGTCTCTGGTGTTCTGTCAGAGATCCCAGAAAACCCATTTTAAGAACTCTCTGGTTGTTCTTACGAGGAACGTCATAACAGGAGCATGCGACGTGCTATGATGAACAGGTTAAACTCCTTAGAGTTAAAGCACATGAAGTAAGAGCCATTGCGACACCTCTGGCGTTTCAGAAGAATATGTCGCTGAACAATATTGTAGCCTCTACATCCTGGAGATGCAACTCAGTGTTTGCTTCTCTCTACTTGAGAGACGTGAGAGTGACTTACGATAAGTGCTTCTCGGTTGGGGCCGGTACCTAAATATCTGCAGTTTCAGTGCTGGGACAGGGGAGCTGAGACTAATCCTGGTTAGTTTAGTTTAATTTTTAATTTGGTGTTATGTTTTTATATTTGTTTGAAAGAGGGTTAAGTGGTAACCCCTTTCAATTGTTAGCTCTAACACGGGTTAGAGTTGGTCAGGTGGTCGGGATTGGTTTTGAGCTCCTTGTATTTTGATACCTAAAGCTCTGTCTTGTAAGAGGGCGAGTCCCCATTGATATGATACAGGTTAAGGCTCTGTCATGTAAGTGGGTCAGCCCCCATTGACATGATCCAATAGAAGGCTCTGTCAAGTAAGTGGGCCAGCCCCCATTGACACGATCCAGAAGGGCTATCGGTCACAGGTCTCATCCTGCTGAAGCTCTTGAGGCAAGCAGACTCATAGACAGTATCCATGAAGTCTTCTGCCCATTCAGGTAGGAACCAAAGTTTTTTTTTTATAAACCTACAACATATGTTGTTTTCCTGTTTTGTTATATATAGTATTTAGCTGTCTCTTACCCTCCACCAAGGGTGCCAGTCAGCTAAGTATATATCTGCCGGGGAAGTTGCATGTACAAAAATGATATTGTTATGATACAATAAAGTTTTGTACATACTTACCCGGCAGATATATACGATTATGGCCCACCCAGCCTCCACCCTCAGGAGACAGGTGGAAGAGAAAATCTGATTAGGAAACGGGAATGGTTCCTAGTCCCGCCACCCAGCGGCAGGAGGGTAGGTCACCTGACCTACCTGTAGCGTGTGCCGAGAAATTTGAAATTCTGTCGGGACGTCGGAGACTATAGCTAAGTATATATCGTCGGGTAAGTATGTACAAAACTTTATTGTATCATAACAATATCATATTATATAATATATATTATATATTTGCCGTCAAATGTCAAGGTGATCATTCTTGTGTTTGAGACTTATGTACCTACCATATATTTGTGGGAAACATATTTTCCTCTACTGTTGAACATTATATCACTGCTGTAGCTGGAAATCAAGTGGGGCTTAATACTTGTCAGCAATTCATTTTTTGGCCTATGACTATAATTAATTCACAGTACCTATGCATCTGTCCAGCCCCACCCGTCCCTTATGACGCTCCTGATTTGCTAGTGATAGCCATTCACAGGGCTGGAAACTGACCAGTATCTTTCCAGCATGCAGAGAGAACACATCTCTATCCTACTTCTCCTGACAAAAATGTCTTTTATAATTTTCATTGATTCCTTACATGACATGGCAGTGCAGTCATCATTTATCGTCTTGTTTCATACAATTTCATGGCTTAAATGTCATGCATGACAATGCTGCCAAAAAATTATAGGTAGAGCTGTCACTATGAAAATAACAAGCAATAGATTAAGAATATTAAAATTAGCAGGGATGTGCATAGACAGTAGCCTCCTCTTGGCAACCACTCAGCTCAACTTTACACATTTCTACATCTAGAGGAATGTCTTGCTTTTTGGAGGTTGTTGTTGTTGGCCATGTTTAGTCACCAATTGATTGTATTTAAACATCAGAAGAAAGGGCGGGAAATTTTACTTGATTGAGTGCACATTGACACTTCTTAAAGATCACAACTCTTAGATTTGTATATATATATATATATATATATATATATATATATATATATATATATATATATATATATATATATAGGCTACACGTATATAACAAAAACAATACAAGAAACAAAAGCAAGAGATTCCTCAAAATTAATGAAAGTGTAAAGTGGTGGCGGTGGTTGCCCGGGAGAGGCTATTGTCTGCAAGCATCCCTGCTTATTTTAATATTCTTAGTATTTTGCTGTTCCATAAGTTTTGGGCAGCATTGTCATCCATGACATTTAAGCAATGATATTGATGAAACACAAGCTGATAAATGACGAATGCACTATAATGTCATGTAAGAAATGAAAGAATATATTTTATATAAAAAAATTTCATATTCATTTCAGTATATACTACATATTTTAGCATCAAGTTTACTGAAGTACATAATTCAAATAAAGTTAAGTATATCTTAGTTTAACCAGACCACTGAGCTTATTAACAGCTCTCCTAAGGCTGGCCTAAAGGATTAGATAGTGGAACCTCTACATACGAATCCCCAATTTACGACAAAATTCAGGTTTACGAAAAGCAAAAGACGAAGATTTTTTTGCTTCTGTTTACGAAAATAATTCAGGTTTGTGAAAGGGTAAAGTCCGAGTTTAACACGCCCCGGCCGCCGAGAACAATTTTAAAACTGGCGCGCCACCAACTCAGTAGAAGATCGCCACCATCCTCCCGCTCTCCCATCTGGTTCCTGATGCTAGTCATCGCCATAAGATCCTGCTCTCCTATTGGTCAGCATCTGTCCCATCATGCCTCTATGTAAAGGTGTTCCTTGACCATTTTTTGCGTCAGCATTATAGTAAACACCTGGAATTCGTTCGTTCACATATATTTCGTTTGTTAACGTAAATTCGTGTTAGTGATTTTGCTTTCGTTATTAGCCATGGGTCCCAAGAATGTTGCTGAAGTTCACAGAAAGAAGAGGAGGTTTTCTATGGAGATGAAGATGGAGATAATCAAGAAGTGTTAATGTTTTCTGCCATTCGTTAATGTGCTTCGTAAAGTTTTATGTTAATGTTTTCCACCATTTTTTAATGTGTTTCGTAAAGTTAATCGTTCATGTTGTTTTCTGCCGTTTGTCCTCCTCCTATGTTGCCGCTCTTGGACATCGCCTCATTCGAAAGGCAAGGTTCCAACATTAGTTACATACGTACGTACATTTTGTGTACCCAGTATTTCTTGTACCCTGTACTAATACACTTTATTTACAGGTACAGTAATGGGTGTACGGTTTAAGTCATTGAATGGGTCCAAAATTGTTTGTATTTCAGTTGTTTATTGATCAATTGAGTTTGCTTTATCGATAAAAATTTAACTGTGGTGTTTTTTGTAGGGCTTGGAACGAATTAGGCAATTTACAAGTAAACGTAGTTCTAGATACAAAAAAAATCAGGTTACGAAGCCTGCTTCGGAACGGATTAATTTCGTAACCTGAGGCACTACTGTATTTTTATGTGGCCTAGGAAACCAATTAGTCACCTAGCAACGAGACCTACAGCTTTTTGTGGGATCCGGAATCCGAACCACATGTATTGAGAAATGAATTTCTATCACCAGAACTAAATTCCTCTGATTCCATTTTGGCCAAGCCAAGAATCGAACTTTGGATCACCAGATTGGTAGCCAAGCGCAAACAACTCGTCCAATGAGGAACTACTGAGGTGTAATGAAAATGACAACCTTTTAAAAGAAAGAGAGCAGAGATGTGTATTCTCCGAGTGTTGGAAGGACACTGGTCAGTTTCCAGTCCTGTGATTGGCTTATCACTAGCCAATCAGGAGCATTATAGGCATAGTTTACTGTCTTTCCATAGATAAGAAATGTATTCTTGTCTAAACAGAAACAGGATATAGCCCCAAGTTGGATGCTCCCCATTGTCATTTGTACTTACATCTCTTCAAATAATTTGAGGTTAGCGTATTTTCTGACAAGGGTGATTTACTTTATTGCTGGTCTATGTGCAGGAGTCGCCGTGTAGGTAAGCATTAAGAAATATCCACAGAATGTACCTTTAGTTTTTGAGATACTAACTGATATGCCTGGGAGATCACAAGTGCCTAGAAAAGGATATCAGATTTGGGTTTATGCCCCCAATTTCTACTTTTGTTTGTTCATTGAGTAAAGGTTGTTGTGGTTTCTTAGTTTCACTTCCAGAGGTTTTCGCTTCTGTCAAACTTCTATATAGAATCCGCTTTATTCTTAATTATCAAGTTTCTCATATTGCCAGAGATAATCAATTCTGTTGAGTCAACAGTGAGTACATAGATAAAAAATCCTTGGTCTTATTCATTAACTGTAAAAATAAAATAAAAAAGTGCCTGATAGTCTTAATTGGGAGAACACCATGTACTTTTCATGAAGCGTTTTCCTTTGTGAATGACAATGGTAAGAGCTTGTCCGAAATGTCTAACCTCTCCCCTCCCCTACAAAGAGGGATAAATCATCATAAAGACAAAAAGTATTGATTCTAAATTGATACAAAAGCAAGGAACGAAGACTAGGTGAAACTGCATTCCCCAAGGACAGGTTACCAACCCTTGTTATTGGCTCCTAAGCAACCCCCCCTCCCCATCCCTAACAACAATCACAACAAAAGCAACAATATAGATGGAGTTATGCAAGGAATCAGAAAAAGGACAGTAGATGCATGTGTAATTGTGTGATAAGAAAATGGTTTGCTATCTATGAATTATGTTGGATCAATAATCTACATATTTTTGCACTCAAATTAAACAGTCTTTTGTACTCTCAAACCCATATTCTGTTAAGACCAAAACATCTTCTCTCAGAATTTAATACTTTTTATCTTTTGTCCATTTACAGGCGTTTTTGGCTGCTGCTCAGCTGTTCTTCCTCCTTCATTATGCACAGAGCTTGAATTATAATACATTTATGGCTTCTATGGAGTCAGCTTTCAGTGCCATGCTTGGTAAGTGCCTGAATATTTTAGGGAGCACTAGTATATCAACAGAGAACACAAAGGAAACTTAGGTAGATTACTTGTTACCAAATTTTGAGTTACACAAAAGACTGTCCATTGTCAAATACAGGGTATCTAGAGTGTTTTTTTATAAGAATAGGAATCACAATAAAAAACAGGAACTGATTTTGACAACTAAATTTAAAAAGAAAGTTAGAATAATGATAAATATGTATTTTGCAGAACAAAAGTATTTTAGTGTACAACGTTTAACAAAAAATACACTTTGTTTTTGAGCAGCTGTACTAAGCAAAAAAATATATAATTTACAACTGCATCCCTTGGGATGAAGTTTCAGAACCAACATTATTTCATTCACTAGGCCATCTTTTTGGCAGATGTGCGATATTACTAGATCTTCAGAGGAACACAACTATGTATACTATACTTGCTGATGTGACAAAAGAATTAATATACATTCATGAAAAACTTAAAGTATTTGTTAAAGCAGTAGAATTTCCTATTTAAGTGTCATCAAGTTGATTGCTAAATTATCCTCTTAAATCAATAGCATGAAAGATAGCTCCAGTCATTAGTCATGTACATTCATATAGATGCTAAATTCTCCTGCTTTTATATAACTAATACAGTGCTTTCACGAAAACTGTCATATGTTGATATTTCCTCAAACATATTCAAAAGTTTTCACTCCTTTGGTTTTTATTAATTAAGTATATGGTAAGTTAAGTATGCTGATGTTATTTTACCTAGTTTTAATTTAGTATTTTATTCAGTATATAGATATATGTTCCATGAAATGTTAATGATGTTTTATGCATGATTACAGATAATGAGTTTGTGAAGAAAATATCAAAGTAGGTACAGAATAGACTTTTTCTTTCAGGCCAGTTTGACTATGATGACATAGCTAGGTCTTCACCTGGATTGGGCCCAGTGTCATTCTTTGTGTTTGCTTTCTTCATGGGGATTATTATGGTTAACCTACTACTTACCCTTATTCTCCGCAGCTTTTATGAGGTTAGTAAGATCATAATTTCATAAGCAATTTAAATCTAAGACTTTAATATTTCTTGAATTGGTGATATTCATATGATCTGTAGCTTTATGTTAAAGTTTTACCATTAAGAATTCCAAATTATTTAAAATGTCTCCCATCATTAATTACAGTAGAACCCTGGTTCTCGACTGTACCCTCCATAATCAAATTTTGATGCGAAATGTTGTGTAAATTTTGTTATTCTTCATATGTACAGGTGTTTTCTTTCCCAAATGCAAAATGGAGTTGGTGATAGCCTTCAAAAGGCTGCACTCCAGCAAAACTAAGCTATTAAAAGATTAGCCGATCTTGGATTGTGTTCCTTTGCCTATATGTCTATCATAGATAACAATGCACTCAATAATTCCGAATGTTTTATGATATTTGGCATTAACTTTGGCTTCAATTCTGTTTAAACTACACTTTTTATCATGTTACCAGGAAATTTGGTATTGTTTATGAAGCTCTCTACACATATGATGTGGTGTTGTTGGGTTACTTCAAATATTTTCCAGACATTCTTGGAAAACTTAACTTTTAAGCATACAAACTTTTAGACAAGATGGTTTATATTAGCAGCTTACTTTTTCCAGTAATATTATGTATACATTTATGATTTCGCTAAATATTGGCATTTCATAATTTTTAAGTACACGAATTATTTATTAAGCAATTGTTCATTTATTTTGATCCGTTATAAATTCATGTTCATTCTTCTGTATATTTATAAGCTTATCTCATTGCACTTATTTTATCTTTACTCAGTATCTTTCCACAGGCATTCAATTTGTTTTAAGAATATTTCATAGCTAAGTATATTTAGCTTGTGGCTTAATCAACAAAAATTGGTTCACATTCAAACAAAAAACCAAAATCAAAGAAAAATGACTTTATTTGTTTTTTTTTATATTTTTTTTTATTTTTCAGTATATTTTCAAGAATTAATTCATTTTTTCCTTGCTTTTGTGTATTATTCTGAGCCTTGTGAAAGGACCAGTGGTTAAAGTGGATACAAAATCTCGTAAAACAATTAATACATCGTACTCTCTTGATTTCCTGTTACTACTGTATGTAAAAATATATTCTGTATTGTAACTTACTCGGCGATTTGTGGGATTTTGTGTGGAATCTATTTAAAAATTATTTGCAGGAAAACTCGCCCATTTCCAAGTTTTTTCATGGAACATATCTATAAATTATTTGCAGGAACTCACCTGTTTGTGGATTTATTAGTTTGTTTATACAGCAGTATATGTATGTACTGTATTTTCATATTACATACTGCATAATACCAACACTAAATAATACTGTAATGTACTACATAATAATAATATTACAGTATGTGGTACCTAATAGTAAAATGATTAAATAATGATAATGCAGCAAAAGTCGCATGACCCGATTTTAGTTAACTGGCACTACTTGACATTTCCAATAACACTAAGTTACAACAATGAAACATTTTGCAACTTCACTCAGTAAAAGATACAGTTCGCTAAGTTTTAAAGTATCAATGCTATATTTTTTATGAAAATATCAGTTAGATCATTATAAAACCATTAACACAGTAATTTTTTATTATGGTAAATGTGAAAAGATGTAAATACTTAATGCAGTTGTGGGTGTGATTTAACCATATGTCAACTGCCAGTTTGCCTCCCCTCACCTTACCCATAGGCCAAGTGAACTTCACGCTTCTCAATTATATTTTTATTAAGCCATAGGCCTATGAAGAAAATAGTAACAGAAGTATATCACACAGACTGTGAAGGAATTTCACAAATCCTGCTTTGTGGTCTTATAGGAAGATTATTCGCAGAACATTCGCCTATTCACAGTATTTTATCAATTCATCATAAAATGCGCTTTTGTGATAAAACTATTTAAAAACCAAGTATAAAAATTTTTAGTTTTTTTTCTTGAGTTTTAATTAACAAAATAGGCAGTGTTATGCATTTTTATAGGACTAAGGGGTCTCAACTATTCTCGGGGGGGAGGGCAGGGTCTGGTACCCATCCCCCCCAAACATAGCACAATCACTGTACTATACATGTATAATACCTTTGGGGCAAAGTTGGGGTGGGTCCAATGAAGCATTTGGTGAGTCTCCTAAATCCAACAAATGAGGTCTATCAAGTTGATGTGCCAGTTATAGTAAATTGCTATTAGGTTGTACGAAGGTTATGATAGGATTTTTATTGATATATTCATGTCTTAAGAAACATACAGTAGATTTTATTTAAGTAACATACAGTAGATATTATTTTTCTTTTTATTGTTCTCTGGTAATAGGAGTAACAATACAAATAGCTTTTTTATTTTGAGAATTACATACCAGCACTCTCTGTAAAAACTATAATTCATTTACCAGATCAAAAAGGACATCAGGAGACAAGGCAATGAATATGAAATACTTGATTTCATACTGAAGAAGGTAAGGAGAGTTGCTGGCATTGGCCCCATATCAAGCAACATTGGGCCACCGAACACCACTACTGAGGACCAGAAACAAGTAAGTACATATAGTATTTCAGTACATAGTATGTAATATACTCAAGAAATGTCCTTAAAAGTAAGTCACAAAGAATTGGTTTTACTGTTTGTAATTAATCTGTCCTTCTGAGGAAGTATAAAGTTGATGTTCATATTAACCCTTAAACGCCGAGCCGGTATTTCCGAAAGTGTCTCCCGTATGCCAGTGGGGTTCAAGAGTGAGTGCCGAGGCAGAAAGTTTTTATCAAAAAATCACAGAACGCTTAGTTTTCAAGATTAAGAGTTCATTTTTGGCTCCTTTTTTTGTCATTGCCTGATGTTTAGTATGCAACCATCAGAAATGAAAAAAAAATATCATTATCATATATAAATGTTGGAGTATATGACAGCGCGAAAAAAAATTTCATACATGATTGTATACAAATTGTGCTGTGAGCAAAACAGTTAAAGCTAATGAGTTAGTTTTTTCGTTGAATTGTACACTAAATTGCAATGATTTTGGTATATAACAAATTGTAAAACGATCAAAGCAACACAAAGAAAATATTATCACAATATGATGCATGAATTCGTAACGCGCGGACGTAAAACAAAGTCGTTTTCAAAAATTCACTATAAATAGAAATATTGTGCTAGAGACTTCTCGTTTGTTGTAAAATGAAGGTAATTGATTGAATATTACTAGACTGTAAGTGTTGTAGCTTACAATTGCATTTTTCGACCATTTCGGTCGAGTTAAAGTTGACAGAAGGTCGAATTTTTTCTATTTATCATGATTTATATGAAAATATTTCAAAACTGACAAAAGCTACAACCATGAGTTATTTTTTTTTTGTATTCTACATGAAATTGCACACATTTTCATAAAACTTTATGTAACGGCTAATATAAAATGGTGTAAACATTACGACAATCTGACGAAAGAATTTCTGATTTTTTCGGCAGAGTTACCATGCGGACGTAAGGAAAATTTTTTTTTCAAAAATTCACCATAAATCGAAATATTGTGCTAGATACTTCCAATTTGTTGCTAAATTAAGGTAAATGATTGAATATTATTAGAATGTAAGAGTTTTAGCTTACAATTGCGTTTTTCTACCATTCCGGTCGAGTCAACGTTGACCAAAGGTTAAAATTTTGGCACTTATCGTGATTTATATGAAAATATTTCAAAACTGATAAAATCTACAACCATGGGTTGTTTATTGTTGTATTCTACATGAAATTGCGCACATTTTCATATATAAAATGTTATTGTTATAATACAATTAAGTTTGTTCATACTTACCTGGCAGATATATATATAGCTGTATTCTCCGAAGTCCGACAGAATTTCAAAACTCGCGGCACACGCAGTGGGCGGCCAGGTGGTAGTACCCATTCCCGCCGCTGGGAGGCGGATATCAGGAACCAGTCCCATTTTCTATTCATATTTTATCAGTGCCACTGTCTCCTGAGGGGAGGTGGGTGGGCACTTAATTATATATATCTGCCAGGTAAGTATGAACAAACTTAATTGTATTATAACAATAACATTTTGTTCATGAAATTCTTACTGGCAGATATATATATAGCTGAATCCCACCTTCGGATGGTGGAAGAGACAGAATAGTATTGTAGAAACTTAAATTAAGTAGATGATATACACCTTGGTTCCTCACCTGTTAGCAAAGTAGACTCTGTGATTACTGTCACTTCAGCCTGCTTGTGCTTAATCAGAGTTGCCAGCCAGGTGGAGACCTGTAGTGCTGGTGCGCTCTGGATGCTCTGTCAACGGGGACGTGACCTCAATGTGACAAGAGCATAGAGCCATACAAATGAGGGCAACGAAGCAACTGACCACCACCTGACCAACTATCCAAGACCCCCTGAACACTAAGCTAAGAGATGGGAGGTCTTCATCAAAAGCCTCACCACAACCAAAAAACACAACAACAAATAAAAACTAACCTAAACTTAACTAAGGGATAGGGAGAGAGCTAACCTTCAGCCCCCAAGACTGTGTCTGCAGAAACGTAGGCCCAAGAGAACAACAGATCCTCGTATATCGTTCTCACATCTCTCAAGTAGTGTGAGGCGAATACTGAATTGCTCCTCCAAAAGGTGGCGTCAAGGATGTCCTTGATCGACATGTTCCTTTGGAAGGCAAGCGAGGTTGCGACAGCTCTGACCTCGTGAGCTTTCACTCGCAAGAGGCTCAAATCGATCTGTGTGGAAGACGAATGAGCCTCTTTAATGACGTCCCTCAGAAAGAACGCCAAGGCGTTTTTGGATAATGGTATATCGGGTCGTTTAACCGAACACCAGAGATTATCTGAGGGACCTCGTACTTCTTTAGTCTTGGTGGACATAAAACTTTAGAGCCCTGACAGGGCACAGGACTCTCTCAGGTTCTTGGCCCCCCACAAGGCTTGTCATACCTTGATTTCAAAGCTCCTTGGCCAAGGGTTCGACGGGTTTTCATTCTTTGCTAAGAAAGTGGGACTCAAGAGCAGACAGCATTGTCCCTTTGAAGCCCACTCGCTTACAAATGGCCTGAATTTCGCTAACTCTTCTTCGGCCGTCGCCAGAGCAGTTAGGAAAAGAGTCTTCTTCGTCAAGTTCCTAAGAGACGTTTCATGTAGAGGTTCGAAAGGACTCGACATTAACAGTCTAAGGGACTAAATCCAAGTTCCAAGAAGGAGGCCTCGCCTGAGGTATCTTGGAATGTCTCAAAAGATCTCAGGAAATCGTGAAGATCCCTGTTATCAGACAGGTCTAGTCCTCTGTGTCGGAAGACTGCGGACAGCATACTCTTATATCCCTTGATGTCGGACAGCCAGCTTCTGTACTTTCTTAAAAATAGCAGGAAATCGGCTATCTGGCTCACAGAGGTAGTGAAGAGGAAATTCCCTCCTTTCTACACCATGCCCTGAAGGAAGCCCACTTCGACTGGTAAACAGCTCTCGAGGACGTTCTCCTAGCATTGGCGTCGCCTTTGCAGCTGCGTTTAGAAAAACCTCTCGCTCTGGCCAACTTTTCGATAGTCCTGAACGCAGTCAGACCCAGAGCGGAGAGGTGTTTCGGTGATATCTTGCGAAGTGGGGCTGTCTGAGTAGATCTTTCCTCCAGGGCAACGTCCTCGGAAAAGTCTATGATGAAGGACATTACCTCCGTGAAACCATTCCTTCGCGGGCCACATCGGGGCAATCAGGGTCAACCTCGTCCCCTCCGATGCCGCGAACTTCCTTACTACTTCCCCCATGATCTTGAATGGCGGGAAGGCATACAAGTCCAGGTTCGTCCAGTCCCAGAGCAGAGCGTCTATAGCGACTGCTCCCGGATCCAGCACAGGGGAGCAATAAAGGAGGCAACCTCTTTGTTCTCGACGTCGCAAATAGGTCGACTAACGGACACCCCCACAGTCTCCAGAGCTCTCGACAGACGTCCTGGTGCAACGTCCATTCCGTCGGCAGGAATCTGATCTTGTCGGCTGAGAAGGTCTGCTCTGACGTTCTGGACTCCTGCGATAAATCTCGTCAGGATCTTATCCGTCTCGGCATCTGCCCACAGCAGAATCTCCCTCGCTAAATAAAAAAGAGGACGGAGTGTGTACCTCCCTGCTTCTTGAGGTATGCAAGGGCTGTGGTGTTGTCCGAGTTGACTTGGACTACTTTCTCTGCAACCTTTTGTTGGAAGAACTGTAGCGCCAGAAAAACCGCCGCTAGTTCCTTTACATTGATGTGCCAGGACACCTGTTCCCCCATCCAGGTGCCTGACACTTCCTCCCCTCCCAGTGTTGCTCCATCCCGACACCGAGGCGTCGGAAAACAACACTAGGTCTGGGCTACAGAAGCTTTAGGGACAACCCCTCTCGAAACTTCCGAGGATCTAACCACCATCTTAGATGGTTCTTCACCGATCTGGTGATGAAAAGGGTCGCATTCAGATCCTCTCTGACTCTCCATTCGTCTGCTAAGAAAAACTGGAGAGGTCTGAGGTGTAGTCTTCCCAGGGAAACAAACTTTTCCAGCGAGGAAATGGTCCCCAGCAGATCAATCCACTCCCTCGCCGAGCAAGCTTCCTTCCCCAGGAAGGCCGAAACTCTCTCTAAGCTTGCAGCTGTCGTTCCTGGACGGAAACGCTCGAATAGCCACTGAATCCATCTGAATCCCCAGATACACGATGGACTGTGTTGGGGTCAGATGCGACTTTTCGAGGTTGACCAGAAGTCCCAGGGACTTCGCCAAGGCCAACGTGAAGTGAAGGTCCTTCAGACACCTTTCTTCTGACGATGCTCTGATCAGCCAATCGTCGAGATACAGGGACACTCTTATTCCTGCAGAATGTAACCATCTCGCTACGTTTTTCATGAGCATGGTAAATACCATCGGAGCCGTGCTTCAAACCGAAACAAAGAGCTCGGAATTGCCAAACTTTGTCCCTTAGCATAAACCTCAGAAACTTTCTTGTTAAAGAGGGTGGATAGGCACGTGAAAGTATGCGTCCTGTAGGTCCAAGGACACCATCCAGTCGCCCGGTCTTAAGGCTCCTAGAACCGACTGAGGTGTTTCCATCTTGAATTTTTTCTTTTCTACGAAAAGATTCAGGCTGCTTACATCCAAGACTGGACGCCACCCCGACGACTGCTTTGGTACCAGGAAAAGTCTGTTGTAATATCCTGGTGACCCCAGGTCTAAGACCTGCTCCACCGCTCTTTTCTTGATCATTTGATCCAAAAGATCTAAAAGAACCTGATGTTTCTCCCCTTGATACGACGGGGAAAGATCTCTGGGAGTCGTAGAAAGAGGAGGAGGGTCCACAAAGGGGATCTTGTACCCCTGTTCCACTATCTTGAGGGACCACGCATCTGTATCTCTCTCTCTCCACGCCCCCGCAAAGAACTTTAGCCTGGCTCCGACCGGCATCTGAAGGACTTTCTTCTCACTTAGAGGATTTAGGTTTGAAGGAACCTCTTCCTCTTGCAAGTCCTCTCCCTCGAGGAGCAGCTCTCGAGGGAGGAGCGCTACGAAAGGGTTTAACCTTCCTAGGAGGTCGTCCAGACGACGACGTGGTAGGACTGCGGGACGTCTTGAAGACTGGGCCAAGAGGTCCTGGGTAGCCTTCTCTTGTAGGCTCACTGCCAGGTCCCTTACCATAGCCTGGGGGAAGAAGATGGTTCGAAAGAAGTGCAAAGAGAAGCTCTGCTTTCTGCGATGCAGAAACAGACCTCGCTGTAAAATTGCAGAAAAGCGTTCTCTTCTTGAGGAAAGCAGTGCCGAAATGAGACACTAACTCTTCCGAACCATCCCTGACGGCCTTGTCCATGCATGACAACACATTGGACAGCTCCCCCAGACTCAAAGAATCAGGACTCCTAGATTGAAGATCCAGGACTCCTAGGCCACCAGTCTAGGAAGTTAAAGACTTCCAGAGTCTTTAACAGACCCTTCATGTGATGGTCAATCTCCGTTGGTGTCCATGAAATCTTAGCGGACGATAAAAGGGATCTTCCTTCCTGGGCGTCTACCAGACTAGCAAAGTCCCCTTGGGAAAGACGACGGGATCTTAACTCCTACTTCAGCTTTGGTCTCATACCAAATGCCGCCTTTCCCACTGAGTCTTGAAGGAGGAAGGGCGAAAGTCGACTTGCCCTGATCTTCCGACGTTCCATCCAATCCTGCAACTTCTTGAAGGCTCTCTTAGTGGACAAGGAGTCTTCATCTCCACCACTTCCGAAACCTTGCACGACTTCGAAGACGAAACTGAGAGGGTGGAGACTTAGGAGCTGCAGGCTGGAATTTCTCACCAAACGAAGAACGTAAAAGACGAACCAGCACCTTGTAGTCGGAAACCGACGAAAACTGACGGCTGTTCTTCCTCCACTGAGTCCGCCGGACTACTAAGCTCTCCTTCCTCCCGAAGAGGTAAAGGAGATTGAACCTCTGGAGAGGGCGTGCGCCCAACGGGTCTAGCCTTCAACAAAGGCTTTCGAGGATGACTAATATCAGCCTCTTCAAAGCGACCCGACCTTCTGTCGATCTTTAGAGCTCGAACCACGAAGAGCGTCCTGACCGCGCTGCGCGTCAAGAGAGGTTACTCTTAGTCTCCCTCGATGAGCGTCCTTACGTTTCACGCTCAGCGTCCAGCTTTCGCTTTCAAAGCGTCCTTCTGAGCGCTCTCGAAAGCCTTCTCCACAGGCAAAGCGTCAAGCAAAACATCCCGACGAGCGTCTTCAAAAGCGTCCTGCCGAGCGTCCTCAAAAGCGTCCTCCAAGGCGTCCTGTCGAGCGTCCTCAAAGGCGTCCTGACGTGCGGGCGGAGACAGAGACGAACGAGGAGACGGAGAAGGAGACTGCCTCGTCCTCTTGACAGGCAGTCTAGCGTCCTTCCTTCGTTTAGGCTCAACTGCTGCTTGGGCGAGTCTTCCGAGCCATTAAGGCCGACCAATTGGTCTTGAAGCGACGCAAGAATACTCTTCGTTGGTGAAGAACCGAGAGGAGGTGAAGGGCTGCGCCTGCGAGAAGACGAGAGGGCGGGGGGACGCCTCCTTCCTTCTCACAGGTACAGCAACCTGCCTCTCCGAGGCGCGAGAGAAGCGCTTCTCAGCGTCGTCCTCGGACGACGTCCTACCTCTCTTCTGTGGAGGAAACGCGTCATACGACGCAGGCGAAGACCGCAACGAGAGCGGAGAGAGAGGACGTAAAGCGTCCTCCCTAGGAAAAGTCCTTTTCAACGGACGCGAGTCTCTCCGAGCGCTCCACCCCTTGCGCGGGGAGGGCGCCTCGGAGGACGAAAACAGTCCTTAAGGATGCAGAGCCTAGCACGCTCCTTGGCAGCCTGGGAAGTAGGCAACAGGTCCTGCCGAAGGGACGCCAGATCGGTGGGGAGCCCCCTAACCCTCTTGCGGCTTTCGACATGCCCACTCCCTGAGTTCTGGGAGTCCGACAGAGGTCTAGACCTAGAGGCATTATGGGGCCGATCTGACGCCCCCTCCACACACTAGGGGCACGATCAACACACTTTACTCGAGCCGTTTTCAAGGGCCAACACTTTGGACTCTAGAGTGCGTAATGACTCTAGAATCAGAGAAAGGGCATTACCTTCTCCAGACACAGAACTAGGGCCTCAGGTTCAACAACACAGGATTAGGTGAAGCAAATTCTACTGGTGTTAAAATAGGAGAAATGTTACTTCCCTTACCTTTCGTAGAACCGCTCTTGGAGGAAGACCTCCTGATCCTAATGCGCTCCAACTTACGCCGATAGGATTCATACACCTTCCATTCATCCTCAGTCAAACTTTGCATTCAATGCAACGATCAACCAGCAAACAAACATGCCCCCTACACCCCATACATACTGTGTGAGGGTCTACCGATGATTTCGGTAGCCTCACCTTGCAATCACTTCTCACACACACTCTGAAGCTCACTGAACTTGATCCCGACATCACGTTCATAGAAAAGCCAATCCAAAAAATCCAAAAAACAGTCCACTATCGCGTATGCCAATCCAACAATCCAGAGTCAAAACAAAAGTCAATCCAGATACTTATAACGAGTCAAATCCAAAAATCCTGGGCGGAGGTCTGTAAACAGTGTTTACCGACGGCGACAGAAAAAATATGAATAGAAAATGGGAATGGTTCCTGATATCCGCCTCCCAGCGGCGGGAATGGGTACTACCACCTCCGGCCGCCCACTGCGTGTGCCGCGAGTTTTGAAATTCTGTCGGACTTCGGAGAATACAAGCTATATATATATCTGCCAGGTAAGTTTCATGAACAAAACTTTATGTAATGGCTAATATAAAGCGGTGCAAACATTACGACAATCTGACGAAAGAATTTCTGATTTTTTCGGCAGAGTTACCGTGCGGATGTAAGAAAAAGTTTATTTTCGAAAATTCACCATAAATCGAAATATTGTGCTAGAGACTTCCAATTTGTTGCAAAATGAAGGTAAATGATTGAATATTACTAGAATGTAGGAATTTTAGGTTACAATTGCGTTTTTCGACCATTTCGGTCGAGTCAAATTTGACCGAAGGTTGAAATTTGGCACTTATCGTTATTTATATGCAAATATTTCAAAACTGATAAAAGCTCCAACATGGCTTGTTTTTTGTTGTATTCTACATGAAATTGTGCACATTTTCATATATAAAACTCTATGTAACGGCTAATATCAAACGGTGCAAAAATTACGACAAAGTGACGAAATAATTTCCGAGATGTGTCGCTGATGCTTTTAGTGCGAGAAGAAAGAAATTCGCGCATGCGTGCCTAGGTAACACTTGTAAACAAAACAACAGCTTGATCCGTGAACTCCCAGCATCCCTCAAGGCGCGTGATTCAAAGTTTTACGCCAAGTAGTCCTATAGCTATTTTTCCACGAATATTTAAACAAACTTTTTAGCGTCAACGTATTTTACGTCATTTAAGCACCCTACAGACAATTTTCGTTGACGTAAAATACGTCCAATAGGCGTTTAAGGGTTAAATTGTGTATAGAAAATACAGCTCCATTAACTAACAGTATAAATAGATAATGCAATCACAAAACCAAATGAAAGGTAGCTTTGTTTTGTTGTTCTCATTTTCACATTAAGTATGTACAACCATGAGCATGGTTTTATAATTATAGGCAAAATAATCATTGGAAATTTGTCAATGCTGTAACTTTCATAGTAATCAGACTTTCTGTTATCAAGTAATTTCTCCTTTTGATATTGAGTACAACCAACAATAAAATATGCCCAAATATGTGGTCTTTGAATGTATCATGATAATGCATTCATGGTCTAATAGCCAAAGAAAAAGAGGCACACACTCCACCTGAACTTCTGGTACCCATCAATCTCCTGCCTCACTTTCCTGTTCTCTGGATACAAGCTGCAAAATTGAATAGCGCTGAGAGAAAAGAACTTATATGAGTTTGTGATGAGCTTGTATGAAAAACTAATTGTTTTATAATCAATTCAGTTTCATTACAATTCCCTCACATAATATCGTAATATATGTAGTAA
>NC_061101.1:22422117-22451814 GCF_015104395.2 Macrobrachium nipponense | reverse complement strand
TTACTACATATATTACGATATTATGTGAGGGAATTGTAATGAAACTGAATTTATTATAAAACAATTAGTTTTTCATTACAAACTCATCACATAATCATATAAAGTTCTTTCTCTCAGCGCTGCTCAATTTTGCAGCTTGTATCCAGAGAACAGGAAAGTGAGGCAGGAGATTGATGGGTACCAGAAGTTCAGGTGGAGTGTGTGCCTCTTTTTTCTTTGGCTATTAGACCATGAATGCATTAATCACATATTGGGCATATTTTATTGTTGGTTGTACTTAATATCAAAGGAGAAATTACTTGATAACAGAAAGTCTGATTGCTATGAAAGTTACAGCATTGACAAATTTCCAATTATTATTTTGCCTATAATTAAAAATTAAAACCATGCTCATGGTTGTACATACTTAATGTGAAAATGACAACAAAACAAAGCTACCTTTCATTTGGTTTTGTGATTGCATTATCTATTTATACTGTTAGTTAATTGGAGCTGTATTTTCTATACGCAATTTAACCCTTAAGCGCCTATTGACGTATTTTACATCGACGAAAATTGTTTATCGGGTGCTTAATTGACGTAAAATACGTTGACACTAAAAAGTTTTTTTAAATATTCGCGGGAAAATAGTTATAGGCCTACTTGGCGAAAAATTTTGAATCACGTGCCTTGAGGGATGCTGGGAGTTCACAGATCAAGCAACACATCTCAGAAATTATTTTGTCACATTGTCGTAATTTTTGCACCGTTTTATATTAGCCATTACATAGAGTTTTATATATGAAAATGTGTGCATTGCATGTAGAATATAACACAATCATGGTTGTAGCTTTTATCAGTTTTGAAATATTTTCATATAAACCACGATAAGTGCCAAAATTTCAACATTCAGTCAACTCTGACTCGAAAGAAATGGTCGAAATACGCAATTGTAGGCTAAAAACTCTTACATTCTAGTAAATTTCAATCATTTACCCTTCATTTGCAACAAATTGGAAGTCTCTAGCACAATATTTTCGATTTATGGTGAATTTTCGAAAATAAACTTTTTCTTACATCCGCCACGGTAACTCTGCCGAAAAAATCAGAAATTCTTTCGTCAGATTGTCGTAATATTTGCACCGTTTTTATATTAGCCGTTACATAAAGTTTTATATATAAATGAAAATGTGCGCAATTTCATGTAAAATACAACAAAAAACAACCCATGTTTGTAGCTTTTATCAGTTTTTTGAAATATTTTATAAAATCACAATAGGTGCCAAAATGTCAACCTTCGGTCAACTTTGACTCGACCGAAATGGTCGAAAAACGCAATTGTAAGCTAAAACTCTTATATTCTAGCAATATTCAATCATTTACTTTCATTTTTGCAAGAAATTGGAAGTGTCTAGCACAATATTTATGGTGAATTTTTGAAAATATTTTTTTCCTTACTTCCGTGCGGTAACTCTGCCAAAAAAATCAGAAATTCTTTCGTCAGACTGTCGTAATGTTTGCACCGTTTTTATATTAGCCTTTACATAACGTTTTATATATGAAAATGTGCACAATTTCATGTAAAATAAAAGAAAATAAACTCATGGTTGTAGCTTTTATCAGTTGTGAAATATTTTCATATAAATGACAATAAACAGAAAAATTTTGTGACCTTCGGTCAACTTTAACTCGACTGAAATTGTTGAAAACTGCAATGCAATAGTAAGCTACAACACTTACACTCTAGTAATATTCAATCAATTACCTTCATTTTGCATCAACCGGAAAGTTTCTAGTACAATATTTCGATTTATGGTGAATTTTTGAAAACTATTTTTTTTACGTCGGCGTGTTACGAATTCATGCATCATATTGTGATAATATTTTCTCTGTGTTGCTTTGATGTTTTACAATTTGTTATATACCAAAAACATTGCAATTTAGTGTACAATACAACGAAAAAAAATTAATTGATTAGCTTCAACCGTTTTGCTCAAAGCGCAAATTGTATACAATTATATATGTCATATATTCCAAATATATAGATATTTTTTTCATTCTGATGTTTGCATACCTATTTTCAGGCAATGACAAAAAAAGGAGCCAAAAATGAACTCTTAATCTTGAAAACTAAGCGTGCAGTGTTTTTTTAAAATACTTTTTTTCCGCTTCGGCGCTCACTCCTGAACCCCACCGCCAGCATACGGGAGACACTTTCGGAAATACGGCTCGGCGTTAAGGGTTAATATGAACATCAACTTTATACTTCCTCAGAAGGACATTAATTACAAACAGTAAAACCAATTCTTTGTGACTTACTTTTAAGGACATTTCTTGAGTATATTACATACTATGTACTGAAATATACTATGTGTACTTTACTTGTTTCTGGTCCTCCGTAGTGGTGTTCGGTGGCCCAATGTTGCTTGATATGGGGCCAATGCCAGCAACTCTCCTTACCTTCTTCAGTATGAAATCAAGTATTTCATATTCATTGCCTTGTCTCCTGATGTCCTTTTTGATCTGGTAAATGAATTATAGTTTTTACAGAGAGTGCTGGTATGTAACTCTCAAAATAAAAAAGCTATTTGTATTGTTACTCCTTTTACCAGAGTACAATAAAAAGAAAAATAATATCTACTGTATGTTACTTAAATAAAATCTACTGTATGTTTCTTAAGACATGAATGTATCAATAAAAATCCTATCATAACCTTCGTACAACCTAATAGCAATTTACTATAACTGGCACATCAACTTGATAGACCTCATTTGTTGGATTTAGGAGACTCACCAAATGCTTCATTGGACCCACCCCAACTTTGCCCCAAAGGTATTATACATGTATAGTACAGTGATTGTGCTATGTTTGGGGGGGATGGGTACCAGACCCTGCCCCCCCCCCCCCCCTCCCCCCCAGAATAGTGAGACCCCTTAACACTGCCTATTTTGTTAATTAAAACTCAAGAAAAAAAACTAAAAATGTTTATACTAGTTTTTTTAAATAGTTTTATCACAAAAAGTGCATTTTATGATGAATTGATAAAAAAACCAGGAATTTGTGGATATTTCTCATAGAAAAAATACTGTGAATAGGCAAATTTTCTGCGAATAATCTTTCTATAAGGACCACAAAGCAGGATTTGTGAAATTCCTCCACAGCCCTGTGTATTATACTTCTGTTACTATTTTCTTCATAGGCCTATGGCTTAATAAAAATATAATTGAGAAGCGTGAAGTTCACTTGGCCTATGGGTAAGGTGAGGGGAGGCAAACTGGCAGTTGACATATGGTTAAATCACACCCACAACTGCATATCCGTTACATTCATTATGTTAAATACATTACTATGGTGGCAAAAAAAGTCAAATTCATTAAGTATTTACATCTTTCCACATTTACCATAATAAAAAATTACTGTGTTAATGGTTTTATAATGATCTAACTGATATTTTCATAAAAAATATAGCATTGATACTTTAAAACCATGCTTAGTGAACTGTATCTTTTACTGCGTGAAGTTACAAAAATTTTTCATTGTTGTAACTTAGTGCTATTAGAAATGTCAAGAATTGACCAGTTAGTAACTTTTGAACAGAAGTCACTAAAAATCGTACCACATACTGTAATATTATTATGTAGTACATTACAGTATTATTAGTGTTATTATTATGCAGAATATAATATGAAAATAGAGTACAATACATATACTGCTGTATAAACAAACTAATAAATCCACGAAACAGGTGAGTTCCGCAAATCATTTATAGATATGTTCCATGAAAAAACCTGGAAATGGGTCGGAGTTTTCCTGCAAATAATTTTTAAATAGATTCCACACAAAATCCCACAAATCGTCGAGTAAGTTACAATACAGAATATATTTTCACATACAGTAGTAACAGGAAATCAAGAGAGTACGATGTATTAATTGTTTTACGAGATTTTGTATCAACTTTAACCACTGGTCCTTTCACAAGGCTCAGAATAATACACAAAAGCAAGGAAAAAATGAATTAATTCTTGAAAATATACTGAAAAAATAAAAAATATTAAAAAAAATTTAAAGATCATTGTTCTTTGTATTTTGTTGTTTGAATGTGAACCAATTTTTGTTGATTAAGCCACAAGCTAAATATACTTAGCTATGAAATATTCTTAAAACAAATTGAATGCCTGTGGAAAGATACTGAGTAAAGATAAAATAAGTGCAATGAGATAAGCTTATAAATATACAGAAGAATGAACATGAATTTATAACGGAACAAAATAAATGAACAATTGCTTAATAAATAATTCGTGTACTTAAAAATTATGAAATGCCAATATTTAGCGAAATCATAAATGTATACATAATATTACTGGAAAAAGTAAGCTGCTAATATAAACCATCTTGTCTAAAAGTTTGTATGCTTAAAAGTTAAGTTTTCCAAGAATGTCTGGAAAATATTTGAAGTAACCCAACACCACCACATCATATGTGTAGAGAGCTTCACAAACAATACCAAATTTCCTGGTAACATGATAAAAAGTGTAGTTTAAAAAGAATTGAAGCCAAAGTTAATGCCAAATATCATAAAACATTCGGAATTATTAAGTGCACTGTTATCTATGATAGACATATAGGCAAAGGAACACAATCCAAGATCGGCTAATCTTTTAGAACTTAGTTTTGCTGGAGTGCAGCCTTTTGAAGGCTATCACCAACTCCATTTTGCATTTGGAAAAGAAAACACCTGTACATATGAAGAATAAAAAAATTTACACAACATTTCGCATCAAAATCTGATTATGTCGAGTACAGTCGAGAACCAGGGTTCTACTGTAATTAATGATGGGAGACATTTTAAATAATGCGGAATTCTTAATGGTAAAATTTTAACATAGAGCTACAGATCATATGAATATCACCAATTCAAAGAAATATTAAAGTCTTAGATTTTAAATTGCTTATGAAATTATGATCTTACTAACCTCATAAAAGCTGCGGAGAATAAGGGTAAGTAGTAGGTTAACCATAATAATCCCCATGAAGAAAGCAAACACAAAGAATGACACTGGGCCCAATCCAGGTGAAGACCTAGCTATGTCATCATAGTCAAACTGGCCTGAAAGAAAAAGTCTATTCTGTATCTACTTTGATATTTTCTTCACAAACATCATTATCTGTAATCATGCATAAAACATCATTAACATTTCATGGAACATTAAAACCAAAGGAGTGAAAACTTTTGAATATGTTTGAGGAAATATCAACATACGACAGTTTCCGTGAAAGCACTGTATTAGTTATATAAAAGAAGGAGAATTTAGCATCTATATGAATGTGCATGACTATAATGACTGGAGCTATATTTCATGCTATTGATTTAAGAGGATGATTTAGCAATTAACTTGATGACACTTAAATAGGAAATTCTACTGCTTTAACAAATACTTTAAGCTTTTCATGAATGTACATTAATTCTTTTGTCACATCAGCAAGTATAGTATACACAGTTGTATTCCTCAAAAGATCTAGTAATATCGCACATCTGCCAAAAAGATGGCCTAGTGAATGAAATAATGTTGGTTCTGAAACTTCATCCCAAGGGATGCAGTTGTAAATTATATATTTTTTGCTTAGTACAGCTGCTCAAAAACAGTGTATTTTTTGTTAAACGTTGTACACTGAAATACTTTTGTTCTGCAAAATACATATTTATCATTATTCTAACTTTCTTTTAAATTTAGTGTCAAAATCAGTCTGTTTTATTGTGATTCCTATTCTTATAAAACACTCTTGATACCCTGTATTTGACAATGGACAGTCTTTTGTGTAACTCAAAATTTGGTAACAAGTAATCTACCTAAGTTTCCTTTGTGTTCTCTGTTGATATACTGGTGCTCCCTAAAATATTCAGGCACTTACCAAGCATGGCACTGAAAGCTGACTCCATAGAAGCCATAAATGTATTATAATTCAAGCTCTGTGCATAATGTAGAAGGAAGAACAGCTGAGCAGCAGCCAAAAATGCCTGTAAATGGACAAAAGATAAAAAGTATTAAATTCTGAGAGAAGATGTTTTGGTCTTAACAGAATATGGGTTTGAGAGTACAAAAGACTGTTTTAATTTGAGTGCAAAAATATGTAGATTACTGATCCAACATAATTCATAGATAGCAAACCATTTTCTTATCTCACAATTACACACATGCATCTACTGTCCTTTTTCTGATTCCTTGCATAACTCCATCTATATTGTTGCTTTTGTTGTGATTGTTGTTAGGGATGGGGAGGGGGGGTTGCTTAGGAGCCAATAACAGGGGTTGGTAACCTGTCCTTGGGGAATGTAGTCTCACCTAGTCTTAGATCCTTGCTTTTGGATCAATTTAGAATCAATACTTTTTGTCTTTATGATGATTTTATCCCTCTTTGGTAGGGGAGAGGTTAGACATTTCGGAACAAGCTCTTACCATTGTCATTCACAAAGCAAAACGCTTCATGAAAAGTACATGGTGTTCTCCCAATTAAGACTTATCAGGCACTTTTTTATTTTATTTTTACAGTTAATGAATAAGACCAAGGATTTTTTATCCATGTACTCACTGTTTACTCAACAGAATTGATTATCTCTGGCAATATGAGAAACTTGATAATTAAGAATAAAGCGGATTCTATATACAAGTTTGACAGAAGCGAAAACCTCTGGAAGTGAAACTAAGAAACCACAACAACCTTTACTCAATGAACAAACAAAAGTAGAAATTGGGGGCATAAACTCAAAACTGATATCCTTTTCTAGGCACTTGTGATCTCCCAGGCATATCAGTTAGTATCTCAAAAACTAAAGGTACATTCTGTGGATATTTCTTAATGCTTACCTACAAGGCAACTCCTGCACATAGACCAGCAATAAAGTAAGTCACCCTTGTCAGAGAATACGCTAACCTCAAATTATTTGAAGAGATGTAAGTACAGATGACAATGGGGAGCATCCAACTTGGGGCTATATCCTGTTTCTGTTTAGACAAGAATACATTTCTTATCTATGGAAAGACAGTAAACTATGCCTATAATTAATTCAGTGCCCATGCACCTGGTGTCCAGCACTGTCCCTTATGATGCTCCTGATTGGCTAGTGATAAGCCAATCACAGGACTGGAAACTGACTAGTATCCTTCCAACACTCGGAGAATACACATCTCTGCTCTTTTTCTTTTAAGTTGTTATTTTCATTACACCTCAGTAATTCCTCGTTGGACGAGTTGTTTTTGCGCTCGGCTACCAATCTGATGATCCAAAGTTTGATTCTTGGCTCGACCAAAATGGAATCAGAGGAATTTATTTCTGGTGATAGAAATTAATTTCTCAATATAATGTGGTTCGGATCCCACAAAAAGCTGTAGGTCTCGTTGCTAGGTAACTATAATTGGTTCCTAGCCACATAAAAATACAGTAGTGCCTCAGGTTATGAAATTAATCCGTTCCGAAGCGGCCTTCGTAACCTGATTTTTTTTGTATCTAGAACTACATTTTACATGTAAATTGCCTAATTCGTTCCATGCCCTACAAAAACACCACAGTAAATTTTATAATAAAGCTAAATTGACCAATAAACAATGAAATACAACAATTTGGACCATTCAATACTTAACCTAACCATTACCGTACCTGTAAATAAAGTGTATTAGTGTACAAGGTACAAGAAATACTGTGTACACATGTACGTACGTATGTAGTAAAATGTGGAACCTTGCCTTTCGAGTGAGGCGATGTCCAAGAGCGGCAACATAGGAGGAGGACAAACGGCAGAAAACATGAACACTTATCTTTACGAAACACATTAAAAATGGCAGAAAACATTAACACAAAACTTTACGAAACACATTAACAAATGGCAGAAAACATTAACACTTCTTGATTATCTCCATCTTCGTCTCCATAGAAAACCCTCTCTTCTTTCCGTGAACTTCAGCAACATTCTTGGGACCCATGGCTAATAACGAAAGCAAAATCACTAACACGAATTTACGTTAACAAACGAAATATATGTGAACAAACGAATTCCAGGTGTTTATGATAATGCTGACGCAAAAAATGGTTAAGGAACGCCTTTACATAGAGGCATGATGGGACAGATGCTGACAAATAGGAGAGCAGGATCTTACGGTGATGACTAACATCAGGAACCAATGGGAGGGCGGGAGGATGGTGGTGAGTCTACTGAGTTGGCGGCGCACCAGTTTTAAAATTGTTCTCGGCGGCCCGGGTGAATATTGGACTTTACCCTTTCACAACCTGAATTATTTTCGTACACAGAAGCAAAAAAATCTTCGTCTTTGCTTTCGTAACCTGAATTTTTCGTACATAGGGATTCGTATGTAGAGGTTCCACTAACTAATCCTTTAGGCCAGCCTTAGGAGAGCTGTTAATAAGCTCAGTGGTCTGGTTAAACTAAGATATACTTAACTTTATTTGAATTATGTACTTCAGTAAACTTGATGCTAAAATATGTAGTATATTCTTTCATTTCTTACATGACATTATAGTGCATTCGTCATTTATCAGCTTGTGTTTCATACAATATCATTGCTTAAATGTCATGGATGACAATGCTGCCCAAAAATTATGTAACAGCAAAATACTAAGAATATTAAAATAAGCAGGGATGCTTGCAGACAATAGCCTTTCCCAGGCACCACTTTACACTTTCATTACTTTAGAGGAATCTCTTGCTTTTGTTTCTTGTATTGTTTTGTTATATATGTATATATATATATATATATATATATATATATATATATATATATATATATATATATATATATATATATATATATATAATCTAAGAGTGCTGATCTTTAAGAAGTGTCAATGCGCACTTAATCAAGTAAAATTTCCCGCCCTTTCTGATGTTTAAATACAATCGATTGGTGACTAAACATGGCCAACAATAACAACCACCAAAAGCAAGACATTCCTCTAGAAGTAAGAAATGTGTAAAGTTGAGCTGAGTGGTTGCCAAGAGGAGGCTACTGTCTATGCACATCCCTGCTAATTTTAATATTCTTAATCTATTGCTTGTTATTTTCATAGTGACAGCTCTACCTATAATTTTTTGGCGGCATTGTCATGCATGACATTTAAGCCATGAAATTGTATGAAACAAGATGATAAATGATGACTGCACTGCCATGTCATGTAAGGAACCAATGAAAATTATAAAAGAAATTTTTGTCAGGAGAAGTAGGAATAGAGATGTGTACTCTCTGCATGCTGGAAAGATACTGGCCATTTTCCAGCCCTGTGACTGGCTTATCACTAGCTAATCAGGAGCGTCATAAGGGACGGGGCTGGACACCAGATGCACAGGTACTGTGAATTAATTATAATCAAGTAAGGCCAAAAATGAATTGCTGACAAGTATTAAGCCCCACTTGATTTCCAGCTACGGCAGTGACATAATGTTCAACAGTAGAGGAAAATATATGTTTCCCACAAATATATGGTGGGTACATAAGTCTCAAACACAAGAATGATCACCTTGACATTTGAATGCAAATTATATAATATATATTATATAATTATAGAAAATTAAAGAATATCACAATGTTCTTTTATACAAAATTCATGCAGCCTTATAACCATATTAAATGGGCATACTTTGTGCAAAGTATGCACTAAAATGGAACATGATTATACTTAAATGGCAACTACATCATAAATAATGCCAGAAATAATTATATAAATCAGTAAATAAATTTAAAGCTGACTATCTAGGCTTAGTGTATGCTCAAAAGTTTGTAAGTTTTGGTAGTCTTTAAATGTTAAGGAGAGGCCAACCCAGTGATAGTAACATCTCTAACAGGTCTTGGCAACGAGATATAAAAACATTAGGTAACCTTTAATGAAAAATAACCCATGTGAAGAGAGCACATGACTTTCATGGAGGTATAATAATTCCAGTGAGGCAGATATATTGCCTTTTCTCACGAAACTTAAAATCATAAATACGAACAATCTTGAATTTTCTTATAGAGTTTCCCTGTCTGACTCAAGAAATATGAAATAGCACTAGCCTAAGAATATATCACAGCTTTTACATACGAAAATATCTACTTCAAATATTAAAAGTTATGTTGTCTTGAATGTTGAGAGGATACCAACAAAACTAACAGAAACATTGCATACATCTGTTGAAAAAAGTCAAAAGAAATTATGTTGATAACATACTGCTCAGCACACAACTCATAACATGGTGACACAAGGGAAAAAAAGATACGAAACTCATTAAATAAAGATAAAATACAAAAGGGAGGCTTTGGTAAAGAACTCTTCAAGAAAATAAACTTGGGCTTCTCTATTCTTTAGTAGTATTGTCATTATCTAGGGGATTATTACAGAGCTGGAGCTGCTAATTCCAGATAATTCCTTCATAATGTATGTTTCAGCAGAGCATATTAAACATTAAAATGCCCTTTCCTCATGAAGATATTAGCTATAGAACTCCTATGATTCCCGAATGGGGAATCATGGTGGAAGCCTTCTGCATATTTACCAAGATGTAATCCCCAACTACCTTTCAATTTGTGTGCTATTCTGCAGGCATGGCTGCGTAAATAACTAGGGAGAATAAAAAATGTGATTATGTGGCTGAGGTAAGCTTCAGCTACCTCAACCATTTTTCCTCCTTGGATGATGTTTTAACAAATGCAAGGAACAATATCATAGTATCACACATAGAAAACCAGGATACTAGTAGTATCCTTTGTACACGTTTATTTTCATATACTATTTCATATAGCCACCCTTCACTTCAGATTTAACTACCATAATGATTTCAAATAGAGAAAACAGACCACTGGCATACAAGTGATCCTTCACCAATTATTACTGATACCAACAACAGAGTACTAGTGCACAGATTACCAAGATGAAACCTTAAAAAAGCTGACTAGAAACAAATTGGGCTCACTGAAAATTAAATCAATATAAGGGCATTCCAAAGTGTATGAACCGAACTCTTTCTACAGCATGCATTAAATCCACTGAAAAACCACAGGCTTATTCCACTGACAACTACTCTCTTGGCAGTCATGACAACTCCAGGTATCGCACAGACCAGGCTCAATTTGTAGACATTTTAGGGAAAATCTAACAATATTTAAAAAATGCAGATCACAGTTCTGCTGTGCCTTCAGCAAACAGCAGGACTGCATCACCTGCTGTTTGGAAGGCACTGTAGGAAAGAAATTCTACAAAGATACAATTTGCCCTAAACCTACCTCGGCTGTTAAAATTGAATGATGAAAGCAGGATTTGTGAAACAGAGGGGGGTAACATCCTGGCTGAACTCTTTGTCAGTATACCAGTTACGTCTGAAGTTGCTCTAGGTTACCAACAGTGTTATAAAAAGAAAAAAATCCTTTTGACTTTACAAAGCATAAGTAGGAATCTTATATAACCAAGTTGATTGAGATCTAACAATGATTCAACAAGTGCCTTTGAACAGAAAGCTTTTCATTTTAAGTATCAAGAAAGCATTGTGTGATATCTGTTATCATAGTTTTTCAAGTGGCCTCCGTTAGTTTAGCTTTGGCAAAGAAACGTTTTTAACAAACAATTACAGGCAGCCCTCGATTAACTGTGGTATCAGTTAATGGCTATCTGGTTTTACGGCACTTGTCTAGCGACGCTGTTAACTGGATTTTTGGTGCTGATCTCTAGTTAGCAACGCCGATATCCGGTTAGCAGCGCCAATCTCTGGTTAACAATGTCGATAGTCAGTTAGTGGCGCCGTTAAGCAGGTTTTTAGTGCTGTTATCGCTGATTTTCAGTAAGCAGCATCAGCTGGGAACGGAACCCCCCGCTGTTAACCGAGGGCTGCCTGTACCCACAAAGATAACTCTATACTGGCAGATTACTCAATCTCATTGATATCCTGTTCAGACAAAATTACAAAGAAGACAATCCATGTAAATTTCTCAGGTATTTGGCAAAGAATGTTATTGTATAACCTACCCAATGTTGTCTTGAGTAAATTCATTGTGTTCTGAATTATGATAAGCTAACAAAAATACTGAATATTATAGCATGTACTTACTCATTTTTATGTTGGATGATTTTGAGCTACTGTACTTACTCACTAAAGTTCAACATAAGACAATTTTGGAGTTACACAGCTAACTCCTCCAAAATAGAAAATAAATTTTCACACTAAAAAAGTGTGATATCATCATCATATAATAAACATGAACTTACTAAGAGAAAGGCTATCATAAATCCAGATAGGTCTGCAGCACACTGCCTTAATGTAGAGGCAAGCATCCCTATTCGCTTGTTGAATCGAAGCAGTTTGATGAATTTCAATGTAGCAAAGAACACAAGGAAGCTAACAAGGTACAAAAAGACCTCATCAATATAGGCAGCATAATCCAACTGATATATCCAGTCTTGTTAGTCTTGAATTTATTCATGAGGTATAAACCAAGTGCAGTCCTGCAAATATTTAGTTTTAATTATTATGATTTTCTTGCAATATTTTTTTAAAATTTCACAAATATTATACTGTATATATGAAATTCTTTAAAAATAGAGCATAGGTAATTATAAATCATCAATATCACCCTTCTAAAGTTGAAATAGCAATGAATTGCTACTTAATATGCATGTCTACAATATCTGAAATTCTGTATTAATGTACCTAGATATTTTCATACTATAAAAGTAAATAAAAATGTAAAGACTAAATAACATTCTACTTAATACACTGTGAATGCCACACCTGTAATAATACATAATAGGATACTAACAGAACCTTTACCTACCTTATACCATAGAAAACAGCAGCAGCCCACCCAAGGAAAATGACAATGACCTCCAGGTAATTCCATGAATCCTTCCAGTATTTAATTTTGGCTTTACACATTTCTTTAAGCTCTCGATAAGTGTAGTACACGATGAAAGCAATAAAAAGGCCTTCACAAATCATCACAAAGAGACCAAAACCTTCGTGGTATCGTAGTAATTTTATAGGATTGATTCTAACATACGGGTGAAGGGCACCTAGGGGAAATCAGTACTATATAAATAAGGGTCCTTAGTGTGTAAATAAAAATCTTATTCTATTCTGCATATATCAAATTAGGACAGTTTTGACCATATTAACCCTTAAAAGATAGGCTAAATATATATTAACCACATCCCCACACCAGGCAAACTTTAAAGTTGGCCAATTTAAGAAAAAACACATACTATGTAAATGCACATGGTGTAAGAAAAAAAATTATAAAAATTTCTGTGCCTTCCATGGGAAGTTGAAAGTGAGCAGTATTTACAACCCTGTGCAGGGCCTCTATAGACACTCATAAATTTTACCAAGATTTTTTTATTAGCGCAGCTGCTGTTTCGTCCTCAAAGGAGTTACCCCTCCATGGTGTGCGCCAGCGGCCCAAGGTGACCAGACCAATATCAAAGAAATAGCTTTCAGCCTGGTCTTTTAGCCGGGTATTATGCCATAATGATAAACATTATGACAAGTGATAGAGTATAATGGACTCAAAAGACAAGAAGGCATTTTTTATCATCTTCAGTGAAAACTGTAGCCAGTTTTCCTACGTCTAAACCCATAGAAGTGACTATTTGTGCACCCGCATCGGCCATCTTATTTTATGTTCAGGCCGGCAAAAGACAACAAACCATTACTCTTCTGGTCATCACACCAGTGGTCCGAAGTTCGATTACCGACTTGGCCAACGCGGAATCAGAGGAATTTATTTCTGGTGATAGAAATTCATTTCTCGATATAATGTGGTTCGGATCCCACAATGAGCTGTAGGTCCCGTTGCTAGGTGACCAATTGGTTCCTAGCCACATAAAAATATCTAATCCTTCGGGCCAGCCCTAGGAGAGCTGTTAAACGATCCCCTCCCTGAAGGACTTCATTGACGATGATGCGGATGAGATGCTGCTTTGTCCTGTGAGGACGCTACAGCGCTATCTGAAGAGAACTTGGCACCTCAGGCCTGAGTGTCGATGCCTCTTCGTTAGCACCATGGTTACCAAGAAGGAGGTGTCCAAGAACACTCTTTCTTTCTGGCTTCGTGAGGTGATCAGGAAGGCGTACGCTGCGGATAGGAGTGACGACACCCGTACCCTTTGTCCGAGAGCCCACGAAGTCAGAGGTATTGGTCCAACCCTTGCATTCCACAAGAACTTCTCCGTGGCACAGGTGCTGGAGGCAGGAGTTTGGGCTAGCCAGACCACTGTCACATCTTTTTATCTTTGGGATATTGCCCACAGGTCCTTGGACACCTTCTCCTTGGGACCCGTGGTGGCTGCTCAACAAGTTGTGTAGCTTACCCAGCTCCTGAGCGGACAGAACAACATTGCATCCTTGTGTGACTGCATGAATGGACGAGCGAAAGAGTGTGTGACTGGCTTCTCTTCCTCCTCTTTTCTCTCCTCTACCTGTGGGCAGAGGGCTGTGGTCGTCACTACGCTGGACAGGAGGCAGATGCAGGTAAGCTACGCGACTGAGCTCCGTCCTATCCCTTTCAGTAGGGATAGGAGCGATTATCCACCTCTCCCCTAACAAGGGGGGGAGTTGATGCCAAAAAGAGACAAACCCATGACCTTATATTTGGCTCTTGAAGTAGGAACTAGTTCTTGCTTGCTATTCATAAGAGCCACGCTTGCCTCCCTCTTATGAATTTGGTCCAGCCAGAGGTCTGACCATTGATCCTGCGGTGTACACCCCGATTAGCTGGACAGAGGCTAGGATCCCTCCCTCTGCTCTTATGACCAGGGAGGGAACCAAGGTCGGACAAACATCAGTCTGTTCATAAGACTCAGATTCCACCCACCAATAAGTGAGTCTTCCTATTGTTAAAGGACCGGTGGTTTGTATTACGTATCGGAACAAATCACAATTTGTAGAAAATTGTATTTTTCCTAACTATACAAACCTGAGGTCCTTTACACATAGTCCCACCTCATGCCACCCCTCACTCTGTTTCCTGGGCCTAAAGCAAAGTGAAGCTTCACCTTCCAGTCGGCCGGGACACCCGACTACCGGACAAGCAGTTAACTATCGAACCTCCTTGTTCAAAGCTTACGACCAGTTCCAGCTGCTGCTGATTACATTCCTATTGTTAAAGGACCTCAGGTTTGTATAGTTAGGAAAAATAAAATTTTCGACAAATTGTAATTTTGTAGCCAAACTGACTTAAATATCTACTACTCATTCATATTTACAGTTTTCAAGTATTAAAAATAATTCATACTAAAATAAAATTTTTCTAACAACAACATCGTTTTTTTCACTACAGAGCCATCCTGAGAAATGACCCTCAATTAAAATGTGCCGTAGCTGGTTGCTCGGTGCAATTTTTGCCAGTGGGCACTGCCCATACCACCTACCATAGGAATAGTCCCTGTAACGATCAGGGAAAATTTGTTCCTGATATGTGCAAGAATTGTAGCATGCTCTTGGCAGCAAGCTTTAAAGATGAAACTGCTCGCTTTAGATAGTCTCGATGGGTCCTAGGGTTTAGCCAAGGTGAGGAAGGGGAAAATTATATCTATCCAGCAAAACTCTGGAAGCATATATTTAAACCCTTCTCTGACATTCCATATTCAGGCCAAAACCCAATAACATCAGTCACCGCTACCCCCCAGGTATATCCTGAGGAGGAATTGGAGGAATCATCACCTACAGATGAAGTGTTCAAAGACCTTGAGGTAGACATTGATACCGAAATAACCTTGCTGAACCCAGAAGGACCAGGGACACAGATGTCAATCAGCCATGGGAAAAACATTGTAGAAGAAAGTCAATCTCCCATGCAGCTTTCAGAAACTGATCAGGATCCTTCCTCCAAAAGGGATATAAGGATCCACCTGAACCCAATGGAAATAACAGCAAATTCAGAGGGTTATAGCAACTCACCCAGGACTTCTGCCCCCTAGGGAACAGACAGCTGCAGCTCAGCTGTAGAAATACAATCAGGTTTCACAAGCTCCCCCAAAAGGGATATGCAGTTTGCGGTATTAGATCACTTCCGTAAAGGAAATAATGAATGACATCAAAGATGCTTTTACTGTTGAAAGGCAACAGATAATGGACATACTGAATGATACACCAAAATGTAAACGTCCTGCATCTTGCAATAGAATGGGGAGAATTGAAACCAAATCTGCCCAAACAAGAGTTAAGAGTGCAAACCCAACTGGAACCAACAAAATGGCCAGTTCCAGTTATGAGTCTTAGGACCAAAATCTAGCAGAGACTCTAAAATCCTACTCTGATGTTGATAACCCTTGGCGAGATGCCTCAATGATAGAAGTAGTACATGTTGAATTTAGGGACAGGTCAGCCTTTCCTAACACTGAATGGCGCCTGATACCACCTGTGCCAGACGTGAAGAAGCCTCAAAAGGAAGCTGTTCTCCTAGCTGGAAATTTGGCATTAAGAGCTGTAGATGAAACTCTTCACCAGATAAATGGGACAGGAATTTATAGTGCCATTATGAACAAGACTCGGGTGGCTCACCATGTACACCAACCTTCTGCCCCTTCACATTTAAAGTCATAAATCATGTGAAAACACATTTTCAAAATTATGTAGTAACCAGAAAGCGTGAACCATTGGCAGAACTAAAACCATCTGCTTCGATTATCCCGGTTTCAGAAAACTCCACCAAAGAATGGGCAACGCTACAATTTACCTTTGATAGGTAAAAGCTCCCCCTTGATATTGCACAGTGTATGCTCTACTGGGAAAAGATTTCAGGAAACAAAAAACCAGAACCTTCCCCTTGCCAAATCTGAAAAAGGCATGCTTTAATCAAAAAACATATAGGCCTCCATTACTTCTAATAGCTCTCCTCATACACAGGTAGGTAGTCAGAAGGGACAGCACCCTCAAAAGGGACAAAAAACTGCACAGCAAAAAGCGTATCCTTTTCACAAGGTCCAAAAACCAGCTTATAGAGGAAAAGGAAAAGCATCACCTGGAATGCCCATGAAGGGAAAAGGTAGAGGAAGGGGGGATCCCAATAGGGATTGTTTGGTCAGGGGTCGACATCAGATGTTTGAAACGGAATGGAAGTCTTCTCTTTGGGGTCACAGTATTATTCTCAACGTGACTGGGGTGGAAATGGTCTCATCCCCCTCCACCTTTGAAAGGGTTCTTTCAAAAACTGGACCCCTTTATGAAAGATTACGTGCAGAAGGCCCTCTTAAAAGGAACCATAGAGAAACATTCTTACATTCATCACAGGCACGTCTCTTCAGTGTTCCCAAAAAGGATTCTTCAGAACGAAGGGTGATCCTTGACCTGTCAACATTGAACAAACACATTGTTTGCCAAAAGTCTCGAATGACTACCATTGCCCAAGTACGTTCTGTCATTCCAAATCCAAAAGGGACCTGGAAAGTTTCTATAGATCTGAAAGACGCATATTGGCACATCCCTATTGCCATTCCCTTCCACCCCTTCCTAGGGTTCCGGATAGGAAAAAGTACATACAGATTCAAGGTCATGTCTTTCGGGCTAAACATTGCCCCGAGAATCTTTACAAAATTGGTAACGGTAGTTGTTCGGGAACTCAGGAAAGAAGGAATAAATGTGATAGCTTATTTAGACGACTGGTTAGTCTGGGGAGCCACAGGAAAAGTGCCTGAAAAACGTAGGAACAGTAGTCAACAGACTCCAGTTAAAAGGCTTTATTATAAATTGGAAAAAATCCCGTATCACACCCAGCAGACATTTTCAGTGGCTGGGAATGTGTTGGGACACGGTTCATTGCCTTTTGTATCTTTCCCTCAAAACTCAGAACAGAATAAGGAGAAACCTCAAAAGATTCCAGATGGCAATTAGAGCGCATGAGGGGTCTGCTACAGTTTGCATCTATAACAGATCCAATACTCACATTGCAACTGAAAAATGTGAACAAATTAGGAAAGTAAGTACATCATTGGCCTTTTTCAGAAATGTATCATTTGAAGAAGTTTCTGAATGTACTGGGTGGTCATCAGAGTTAGTATTCTTAAAACACTACTGCCATGAGCTAGAACAAATTCGAATGCACTGTGTATCAGAAAGTGGTATGGTTTCCCGACCCCATAGGCGCCAAGACAGAAAACCAGGGGTCTCCCTAATGGGTGGGTATGTTGACTATCGCTGGGGAAGGTGCGTAAAGGTCGCAACCATACCCAGTATACTTAGGTAAGTCACCATAGAACTTTATGCTAAAAGTATATCCGATGTGTTTTTTGTTATCTTATTAACTGAAACTAGTGGCTTGACATTGGACCTGAAATGTTTTAATCTTAAAACTTTGAGATATTTGGGATGGAAATTTGTGAGCTTAAGTTTTTCGTCACCAATCAATTTCTTTGTAATGCTCCTTTGAGGACAAAACAGCGAATACACTATAAAAAAAAACAGGTTTTGACGTAGGAAAAACCTATTTTTAGTAGTCAAACACCCACACTTCCCTGACGAAAAACCATGGGAATTGGGTAAGGTACATCCTGTGTTGACCAAAAGAGTAATGATTTGTTATCTTTTGCCGGCCCGAACATGAAACAAGATGGCTGACGCGCATGCGCAATAGTCACTTCTACAGGTTTAGACGTGGGAAAACTGGGTACAGCTTTCGCTGAAGACGAGAAAAAATGCCCTCTTGTCGTTTGAGTCCATTATATTCTATCACTTGTCATAGTGTTTTATCCTTATGGCATAATACCCGGCTAAAAGACCAGGCTGAAAGATATTTCTTTGATATTGGTCTGGTCACCTTGGGGTGCTGGCACACACCAGGGAGGGGTAACTCCTTTGAGGACTTAACAGCGACTACCAAAAATAGGTTTTTCCTACGTCAAAACCTGTTTTATGTTTTTTTCTAATAATTTAATTTTATAAAACTTCAATTGCAGCTCACACAATATCATAACAGTTAAGAACTGGAATCGGTAAACAATTATGAGTACTATATTTATTGTAAAATATTTACAAGATTTACTGAGATGGGGAGAAGCTGTAACTTTTGTGAAATATGCATGTTTTTTCTATTTCTTAGCAGTTTTCTTTGCAAAATTAGTTATAACTGACATACTATCATAAAAGATAAGTACTAAAACCAGCAATTCCTGGGTATATAAGCAAATAAATATAAAAAAACGTCATGGGACAGAGAGGGGCAATACATTCTCCCATCAAGTCTGAAAGGCATACTGATCAGCCTCTGTCCTGTGCTGAGCTACTACGTTGCTTTTATGTAGTCATTTATGAATCACTGAAATGATGTGAACATCTTTCCCGCTAAATTCATCCAAATCGTATGGCGCATAATATTAATACTCATATGAGTTAGCCCGTCCATTACTCAAAACCAGTTATAGATGCTCGTATGATAAAGTCCATCCATTAAGGGTTAAAAGTCTTTCAACCTTAGTCATATAAAAATAGAAAAATTAATAGTCAATATTTTCTGAAACTTGTGAGGACATATGTATCATATTTAATGCCTTTACAATGAAAAGCTGTTCTGTTTCATACAGTGGTACCGTATTAATGACATAAATTTTAAAACTTATGGTGAGTGTACTACTGACATAAGTTTTGTTCTGAAATTAACTATTCATTAGGCAACACTAAACTTTAAATGAAAAACTTTATTCACCAATAAATCTGCTCTCATTACACATTTTAATAAAAACAGCAATAACCAAGTAGATAAATTCTGATGGACTAAAGCCAGAGAAACCTTATTTCATACCTTCTGGACCTTGTTCAATACAAATTCTAAGTGCTGCAAACAGATTAACTTGGGCATTATAGATGGCGAATTCAACAAACACAGCTCTTGTTCGCTCATCAATCCAGTTGTTTGCTTCAAGTTCATTCAACTTTTGTAGAATAGCATCCTGCACTCCTACGAGTTTCACCTGGTATCTGCATTGTGAGAATATAAAGAGGTTCATATACATGTAATACCAGCATGCTGTTAATACAGTTATTAAATATTATATATATCACAGAGATTTTTCCATTGATTTTATTTACCACTGAGATTTTTCCTTTGATTAAGAAAAGCACAAGTTTATTATATTTTAAATAAGGACTTTCGCAATTAGGAACTAATTGTCTAAACAGTAACACTGAATATGAACAGTGGGCAAATTCAGTGCCATATTAGGATTTACATAATTGTTGATTCAGGCCAAGGCAACACTAGCTAGGAAATAATAGAATCTCGAGAGAAGTGATGTTTTGGTGTCAGGAAAAGGAAAGTCCCAGAAAAGTTGGTTAGGCTGGTCGAGATGAAATATAAAAGAGCAAGCACAAAAGTAATAGCAGTTGGGGAAACAGAAAACTTTGAAGTTAGTGTTGGATTACACCAGGGGTCAGCATTAAGCCCAATTTTGTTTGTGCTGGTCACGGATGTGTTAGTGAAGAGATCAGGAATGGAGAGCTGTGGGAGTTGTATGCTGATGATCTGGTGATTGCTGCTGAAAATGAGGAGGACCTATAGAGAAGGGTTGGAGAGTGGCAGGAGTCTTTAGAGAGGAGTGGCTTAAAGGTGAATGTGAATAAAACAGAGGTTTTGCTGAGCAGTAGGGAAGATAGAGACAGAATAGTAATACAAGAAGAAGAGGCTCGATTATAAAACAGGCATTAAAGTTTAAATACTTAGGATCTACTTTAAGACTTGAGGGAGGATGTGAGGCTGAACTTGACAGTAGGATAAAAGCTGCATGGGGGAAGCGGAGTGAGGTAACTGAAGTAGTATGTGATAAGAAAATGCCAATCAAGCTAAAGGTCAAGATCTATCACACAGTGATAGACCAGTGTTAATATATGGAACGAAACATGGCCTCTAAGAAGAAAAGATGAAGTAAAGCTTGAGATGGGAATGCTGAGGTGGATTATGGGAATATAGCTGCTTGAGAGATTAGAAAACGATGAAAAAGAATAAGGACAGGCTTAGTAAAGATTACAGATGTGATAAGAGAGCCACAATTGAGATGGTATGGCATGTGTTGAGGATGAATGACGAGGAGGGAGTGAAGATGGCTTGGGAAGAACCTGTTACAGGAAGAAGATCATGAGGGTGACAGGGAATTAGATGGCGAGATAAAGTGAAGGAAGATATGGAGAGAAGAGGTTTTGGGGGGAGGATGATGCTTTTGATAGAAGGCAGTGGAGAAAGCGCATCAGGCAACTGACCCCTTAATGTATTAATGTATGGATAATGGTGGGAAAGAAGAATAACAACACTTGCTAGGAGATCTACTGTTCAATCTCTTACCATGTTTAACATTTTCCAACATTTCTTTGCACTTCCTTACATTCTTGGTCTACAAGGCTAGTATGGGTCTTTCTAACTGCTACAGAAACTTGCTCGCAATATTTTGCTTTGGAATTTGTTTTGATTTTCAAATACAGTTGCCCCATTACTCTATTTCACTAATTTTGTTCTATCTTCCCTATCAGAAGAAACTATGGTCTTGCTCTCTGCGTTTGGGGGTATGTGAAATGAGAGTCCAAACCATAGGAATGAATCATATGAAGGACCAACCCAACCACTAGACTCTTGAGTTCACAATCTTATGCTTTAGTACTTGTCTTCAGAGAGGCTAGTCTCAAGTGACAGAAAATACTGAGGAAGGAAAGCGTAGAAAGACAGAAACCGATAAGTTTGGGATCCTTGTCAATGCTAAGAGTAGTATAATTGTCACAGCCCCTCTAAAACCAAAGCACATAAGTGCATTTGACAGGTTCAGTTCTCTATACCCTAAGGAAATAAGGTTTTACAGTACTCGACAAGATGTTAGGCTGCTTAGCGTCAAGCGGCCTAATATCTTGTCGAATTTTCGAGGAAAGTGAAAGTTAGGAAGAAATTTCGTCAATGCATAAGGCCACTAACAGCATGTAGAGAAAGGGGTGGAGGTTAGACACTCGACATGGGGAGAGCTCTCAGTCACGTGTTTGGAGGTTTAATAAGAGCCTGTAATATAGGTCAGCGCTCCCACCGCAATTTTGCCTACCACATATCACTTTATTGCCCTTTGTAACCTTAATACTGGCCAGGATGGTGATTTGAGTCAACAGATAATAGCAGAGGTATGTGCAATGAAGCAATCTGGCCTTAAAACAAAGCAGATATCGGATCATCTAGGTGTGAGGAGGCGTTTGACGCTGGTTTGCCAGATTTAACAAAGGTGGCAACCATGAGATTCCATCTCAGAAAAGTGCGCTGGTATGCCTTAGAAGGCCTTTAATCAAAGTTTGACTGTTCTCAATAGTCAATTAGAAAGTAATTGATGCTCCTAAATATTTTGTCCATTATTAGTAATGGGTATTTTTTGTATCTCAAGGGACAAAGGATTTCAAAAAAGAATATCGTTGTCTTTAATATATAATAGAAGTTAACATCTTAACCCCATCTCTTGAGGAAATTATTTCTACAGAAAACTTAATTTACATTATTCATTTTTCTCTTTAAGATGCAAATTAGCACCTGAGTTAAAGAGTGGTACAATTGTTATGAAAATTCTGTACTTGAGAGTTAAACGTGTAGAGAGGAAGCATTTAGATTTAGAAACATTACTGGTGTACATAATTCAAGATTCAGACTCACCCAGCACCACTGTAGACATCAATCTTCCCCCAGAAGGGCATGCCATCCAATTCTAAAGATCCTTTAAATGTGTATTCTTCTCTAGCTCGAACACCCTTAGCTAATGGCTTCCAACCAATGTCAAAATGTTCATCTTCTTCATCTATTAGGGATGTCTTTGAACGACACACTTTAGTTACATACTTTTTAATAATTTTCGGTAGTCGACAATTATCTGAAAGAAAATCATTGTGCAATGAAGCTGAAACAATTAAGAGTCACTGATGAAATTTGACATAGTTTCCATTAATCACAAAATGAGAGCAATTTACCGTAGACAAGTAATCAGAATGGCTGCTCTATGAGAATTAAAAAATTACAAATTAACTTAAAATACATAAGACCTATGGTAGAAACAATTTCTATATCATTATCATCAATGAGTCTTTTTGAACCTTAAATACTACATTCACAATAAAAATTAGATCATCTGCTGCCTGGTAGGCAGTAGGTAGTTGTGTGTGCAACCCTTGAACCTCTGATTCCATGTAGATAGGAATCTCCATTCTCTTTTTTTGGACACTCACAACTGATTTGAGATTGAACTTTCCCTTTTCTGTTTCACACAGCAGCTTTTGCAACATTTTTTTCTGCTCATGCTCGTGGCATACTTCATTCATGACTATCAATGTTTCATCATAAGCAATGCTTTACAACCTTTCGCATCCTTGTACTATGGCAACTCATCACCACTACAAATGCCACATAATGCTATAGGCTAGGCCTTTGTGAAATTCCACTTTTGTCACACCTTTACATATCCAAGCCATCTCCACCTCTCTTTCATCATTATCTCATCTAAATATGGGACTTCTGTAATTTTTATTTTACAGTACCATTCCTAACTATATTCCGCCAGCTCATTCAAAACATTTTTCTTAATTTTACTCTCAAATCAACATAATCTTTTACATATACAGTTCTTTCACTGATACGCCATGATTCATGTCTGTATACCAATATCGATAGCACTGAACTTATGATGTAAAATAACACTGGGTTTAAATATTTGTAAGATTCAATTTCATTATTCCATTCTCCATCTATGTTATTTCATTTTGTGCATTTTCTGTAGTCATTACCTCTGTTTTTTCTTGGGTTATTTTGAGTTCCATCTCTCTAGATATTTGATACATTCTGTTAAGCAAGATTGGTAAATGGCATCATCTTCATACTGCAATCTAAACCTTTTCAGTCTCTGACCACTTTTTCATTATCAAACTATGACGAGAGTATATGCAAGGGTGAAATAGCACTCAATTGTAGCACTCCACTATTTACTTTAAATCCACATGACAAGAATCCTTTGACATAAACTTTGCATCTGCTTCATTCGTAAGTAATTTCAATTAACTCTACTATTCAGCAAGAATGCCAGTGTGATGCAAGACCATTCATAACATGGGCTGTGGAAACTGTTAAATGCCCTCCACAATATGTCTTAGGAAAAATATTTGATCTGTGACACTTCTCCTTTTTCTCAAATCAGCTTGTTCATCTCTCAGCTTTTTTTTATTTCTTTATCCAGTATAGTGAAACTAAGCATACTGGACGTCGTCATTACAACTGATGCAAGTGCAATGCCTTTATAGTTACCATATTCACTTAAGTCATATTTCTTTGGTACCTTATCTATGACTTACAGTTCCCAATCACTATTCTTTTTTTGTTTCCTCATTCCATATTCATTTCAATATAAAATATTACTGCAATGACTCCATCACAGCTTGGTATTTTCCACCTCCTAAGTTTTTTTTTTATTACTGATTCAACCACAGAAACTATGAATTCATACATAACTACATTCAGATCTTCATCATCTCTGATATATCAGTCATCCTCTTTTATCTCTCATTCATGAATTCACAAAAATTATTTGCCTATGATAGTCTTTCTTCTTCTGACATTACTGTTGACCAATCCTTCCTTTTTGATAAGAATTTTCCGCTTCTTTTTTATCCATGGATATTTCACTAGTAACTCTGTAGGCCTAACACCAATACCACTCTTGAATGTATTATACTCTACAGATATGTATCTGTAGAGTATAATTCACTTGATAATAATGTTAAGCATGTGGATGTCACTGGCTTATGTGAATACTGTACTGTACTTTTTATTGTCATGGTAGTTTGAACTCTTCTTGCTAAAAATATTTGGAACTTGCTGTAACTTACCCATTTATGTACCAATTTTCTAAAATATTCTTATACCTGAGGATAATATTTATTGGCAATTGAGTTCGTTTGTTTTAGTTCATTCATAAATTAATAGAGATTAAAATGTTTCACCTTTGTCTCACATTTCCATTTTTAATGCTTCTTTGATAAATCTAATACGTATCTGTATAAATATACTAATAATTTTTTGTGTTCTCGTCCTTTGAATTTCACTGCGACCAAGTAAGTGATGAAAGACACCCTCTCCCTTTCATTCTCTATAATCAACACTGTATTCTGACAGTTTAAAGTAAGAAATCCCCATCACTCACAGAATGTTCAATTAATTATGGCTGTTTAACACAGGACATTGATGGTCAATATCCTTTGTGAATGACTTCTTAACAACTAGCTGAAATTTAATATACAGTATAAACTGTAAGGCCACTTCAAGAAATAAGGATAGGCTACCAATGCTCTTACCCTTGCCACTGACCTGTTAACATATCTTTATCTGGCATGTGTAACTCTTTATTTTCTTCCCTCCTTTAAACTCTCTGACAGAACTTGAAGGCTCTCTTCTTTTCAACTGCCCCTCTTACACCTTTATTCTACAGCCATTTGTCAGTTCTCTAGCTTTCTGAAACCTCATCTTTGAATGTTTCAACTCCCTAGCTTAATGAAACCTCACCTTTGAATGTAGCATGAGAAAGAATTGAGAAGTTTTACTTACTGCCTTGTTTCAGGCGGATCTGACGAAGAGTTGAGTACCCGAGGAGGAGAGACACACGATCATTAAGGAGAATCCGATCCTCAATTTTATCATTGAACTTATTATTATAATTCTTCTGCATTATAATCTCACCAACAAATACAGTTTTGAGCCAATGATACAATAAACTCTTGTTCTGTACCTATTTCAAAAAAAGAAAAAAATATAATGTATGTATCATCAAATACTGATTGAAAATAAACTAGCTATTTGATCTTGTACTCTACATAAATGTGTATCACTTTAAAGCTCAATGCATCCCTAAATATTTCTAAATGCTTTTTTGTTATTTCAACTCCATTACTGATTACCTTAAAACACTTTAGCTCTCATGAATATGAGAGCACAACACACTGTATTTTTTGAAAAAACAACATGAAAATAAAAAATTTTGTACTATTTATTAACTTGACCAAAGTGACAGACCAGTGGTAGTAATAATATCCATTGTTAACTAGTGTCTCAGTGACATCCTCAAGTTCACCAGAGGTGGCACTTCAGGCAGAACAGTGGGGGAGGGCATTACAAGTAGGCCCTCACTATTCTTCAGTAGGTATCATTGTCACTCAGGAGTCCACTAGACTGAGGTGAACCAAGGAACCCCATTCAGCTAGACAGCATGCATAGACCCTTTTTTCAGTGAGTGCTCATTCACAGCCACTTAAAGCTGGGTTCCTTTTTTTTTTTTTTTTTTTGAATTATGGGATTCGGGGGACAACTCGGCAATGATCTAAGTTGGTACAGTTTCCCTTTAAGCATCAAAAAACTTTCTGTTTTTCTGAAGGTTAGATGTAGTATAATTGTATGCTACAACAAATATGAACAAATTCTTCTTAGTGGCAGCAAATAAGTCTCTGAAACCAAATTCAAGGCAATTATCCCAAAATATTTGTCTGCACATCAGATCAGCCATTAAAGTAGCAACAGCCTTGAATAAATAAAAAGTCTAGATACTGATATTTTCAGAGAAACATGATAAACACAAGTGATTCCACTTATTTCAATTTGTTATTACTACCACTTGGCACCAGTGATTACATTGCTAACCAATTTTATTTCCAAATAAGGAAAATTCTGTCTGTACAGATTAAAAAGTAAGAATCTTAGTGTATAAACTTCATGATACATATTTCAAAATTGTACATATTATATAGCAGGTATAAAGGGGCATTCTAATGTAAAAATTATGAATAATAAAAACATTCATGATAATTTTACAAGAGGAAAAATAAACACTTATGTGACTTTAAGCTACAATTTAACAAAAAATGAAGCTGTAGTAATATTTTGAAACTAAATTCTAGGACTGAGGATCAAAATAAATGTGATATATTATTCCAAAATTAAATGGGGCTATGAAAAAAATGTCTATGAAAGAACATTCCAAGATTACATGGGCCTAACAATAACGACTAACGTAATATACCCAGACTAAGCAGTAATGGTAAGTATCAAAAGTAAAATAAAGGTGCTCAAGTAACGAAACAAAATAATGTCCCAAGTTTAAACAATATGAGAGAGTTATAACTGTATCTCAAAATCTAACTTCAAATCATTTTTAAGCATAAGACAAGACCAAACTATAAAAATGATGAACAATTCTTTCAGAATTTAACAGCAACACTGAATATCGGAATGCAAATTAATTAAAGTTTCAAGATCAAAATGCATCTGTAATTTTATTTTCAAGACAAAATGTGAGGCTGAATACACAGGGAAATATAGCTGTTTTAGGAAGTACAAAGTAATCCTCATTTCTTGTTTAAATTAATGGTATGTCTAACTGGAAAAGTGTGTCCAAACTATAAATAAACCTGTCAGTGCTAAAAAACGAAAGGAATTATAGTAATTTCCTAATCAAACTGTAAATACAGCTAAAAATGGTACTTACTGAGTAAAGATTACTGGTAACGTCACCTGGCTCTAAGCTGGCAAGAATAAAATTCTTCTCAAGTTCCTTCTTCATAAGGAAGGAGTTGGGATCCCTGTTTCCATGACTAAGGACTAGGACAATCCATATGAAGAAGACATAGGCTCCTATATCGTAGATGACATCCCACATCTTTATTTCTTTTTCTCTTTCTACCTTTGCACTTTTTATGAATTTCTCATCTACAGGTTTGAACATCTTTTTCTTTTCTCTTGTACCTTATTTAAAAAAAGAAATTGTTTACTTATAATATTATAAGATTTTTTTTTTTTATTTGTTGATGGTGTAGGAATCAAGTGAAACATGAAACTCCTACATCTAACATCCACAGTGTAGACCAACCAGGCTTGCATAAAGTTTGTACATCGCCTTTACTTATTTTCTTGTCATGTCAGATTAAAAAATGCATCTTTCATAATCAGTGAATATTTTGTTAAAAAATTTCAAAGAATCCCCAAAATTCTGAATATTTGCCATGAAAAGGTTCCATTTACTACTTTCAGCACCACTAAAATTACTTACGTATATATAATCCAACAGCAAGCAAAACCACCTTTATTCAAGTCACCGTTAGTATAAACATAGTTTATAATAATGATAGTTTAACCTTTGCAAATGATCATTTTTCTCCTGAAATTATTTCAGTTTTAAGAATTACAGATAAAAGATCATAAACCTGTATAGATATTTTGCTGTGCTTACATGAACACTAATACATATTTTAAAATTTGTAAATCACTATTACATCACACATCTTAGGAGTGAATATATGTACTTTAAAGTAACAGTTGTAGGAGGGTATGTAAAATGACTTTGGGTGTTTTTAGATGACGGTTTGGGGTGATATTTGTTTTAAATATTGAATTGTTTTAACATGATAATTTAAGGTATACTTATTTAAAATATTAAATTATGCAGTGAACTGTTAAAATAGACATTTATAGGCATTTCAGTTTAAAGGGCAGGGTATAGCAAAAACACGCATTCATGCATATATTATATAACGATATACTGGAGTTTCTTCTATACCGGTGTAGGCTCAGACTCTTTTAGCCATGTGAGATACTGTACTGTGATGTTGACCAACATCTATTAAGTTTCAGCAAGTAAGTCCGAATCCTGAGGGAACCAGTGTCTCATGGGAAATAAAATGCCCAATTAAGCATTGCCATCTAATATCATACAAATGATAACTCTCTCTGTTTATGTGTACCCCTAAGCATGTGGCTGTCACTCACAGCAGGAGATACCACTTTTCCCAGTTTACAATCAAACCAATGTTTATGTAGAGCTTGGGAAATTGTAAGGAATAAGCCAAAGAAGCTATTTTTAACAAGTCATCAGAGTAATGGCACAGATGTTTGCCCATCCAGTGTGCCCAAGCTCTTGTTGGTGCCAAAACCCTTGTGAATACATGAGGAACTGTAGTTAAATCAGAGTAAAGTGCCAAGGACTAAAAATTCCAGTCTCCCTATACAAGTCAAAGATTGTTCAGATTTATGCAGATAGTCTATTCTCTCAATAGAATGTTAAACTAAAGCTACTGTCCTCCTCCAGAAGGGAAATTAATGACGTTTAGAAGCTGAGGTTGATGAGGGGCCTCCAGTCTGTGGTTGCCATGGGCACAATACAGGTAACTGTAAAAATGTGAAAGTTCGGCAAGTCCCAGGGGGTATAAGTCACAAGATACTAGCTGAGTGAAGGGTGGGCTCCCCTCTCCTAAAAGGAGTTCTACCTCCCTTTGCTACTTGCAATGGCAAATGTTAATGCCTGGTAAGTGTCTCTAATGAAAGTGATCAAAGGAGTGTGCTTTAGAGGGGTTCTAGGTGCTCACTAGGGATTGTGAAAAAAGTGTTACTAAGAAGAAAAACAGCTCTCATGTTTATGCCCATTTGCTGGCATCCAAAATTGCTGGAGTTGTGCTGGAGACCAAAATAGAGAGACCTATGAAATAAATAAGATGAAGTTCAATGGTCTAAGGGCAAAAGTTTGGAGAAAACCCTGCCATTGCACTAAGAAGTAGTGGTTAGAGACATTGGATAGCATGATTAAAGAAAGGAAGCTGGAACAGGGGTAAAGAAAAAGGCTAAAGGCCCGTCCACACGGCCAAGCTTTGTTTGATGTGACGTCAGAAGCGGAGAAAATGCGGCAAAGTTCTGACTTTTCCCAGTTTCTCCGCTTCTGAC
>NC_061101.1:22385463-22416617 GCF_015104395.2 Macrobrachium nipponense | reverse complement strand
TACTGGAAATATGCTCTCAGCAAACTCTGGTCCTTTCATCCATTGCATCTGTATTCATGATGAACGAGTCACTAAAGTCTGTTAGTAGCTTTATCATTTCATTTTCTAAATTTTGCTTCAATCCATCAAATGTTTTGCTTAGTTTTCCCTTCATCATTATGTAGGTCAGAGGAACTACAATGTTTGTGTAGTTGTTGACAAGCTTCCTGTAGTAGTACTCTGTTAATCTTAAGAATGATCTCACTTAGGCCTTGAGCTTTGGTAAGTGATGCATCTCAGATCGTCATCAGTTTCACTTCATCCATGCCTACTATCTATTACAGCTGACTTTGTATCCATGGAATTCTACCTTGCTATTATATCTAGTGTTATTGTCCCTTCCTGAAGCAAGCCCTTGAATCCCTTAATGCATTCTTCCCAAATAGTCTATATTCTTCTTGACAACTAACATTTTCCTTATCTAAAGTCACTATATAATGAGTTATTCAATACAAAAGTTATTGGTTCATCTAAACAGTAGATTATGGTATTTTGCCAATGGTAACCTAAGCAGAATACACTTGATCTATTGCTGTTTATTATCATTACTACTGGTGAACAGAAGACCTGTTGATGATTCCTTTGTTTAGAATTTTCTCAATTTCTTCTTGGATCATTTCCCTAGTAGCAGACAAACTAGACTGCTGGTTAATACCTTGATTATTCTGTTAGTAACTGAGAAACCTATTTCTCTTCTACTCACTTAAGTCTTTGCTAAATGTTGACATCTTGGTACAACTGTTCTTACATCTATGGTCGCTGTTCTACCTAGCTTTAATTTTAAGCTACTGGGACTCATCAGCTTCCTCCTTGATGATGGGAGCACTTTGCTATCTCTCTTCTTCAGCAGTGGTTGCTGCTGCTTCATCACTTCCCCCTCATTCTAAGATGTTAGGATGCTCTCCATCAACTTCAGTCTTATAGTCCATTTGATTTACCACCTCCTTGACTTCATATGGACCTCTCCACTGTAACAACAGCACCTTTGCTTCACTAACAACTTTACTAAAGAGGTCTCTCCCACATGGACTGATAATCTCTGATCTTTTCACAGTGATGCTTCTGGTTTCATACATTTTATCAATGGCTAGTCTACAAGTTTCTTCAAGGCAATTCCTCAGTGCAAACATGTTTTGGTAGAAATGCCATGGTTTCTCTTCCCAGTTACCTTAAGAATCTGCATCAGCCCTTTCACTTTCCTTTCAAACAAAGCAGAAATAGCAAAATTGCAGTGCTTGACTGTCGTACTTCTTGATGTGCCAAGATACCAGCCCTAATCCTTCTCTCTCTCTCTCTCTCTCTCTCTCTCTCTCTCTCTCTCTCTCTCTCTCTCTCTCTCTCTCTCTCTCTCTCTCTCTCTCTCTCTCTCTCTCTCCTGGTATATCTTTTTCACAGACTTCAGAACAACAGTGATCTTTTCACATGGTCCATTACATCCTGGGTCATATGGTATTGTGAAGAGCTGCTTGGTGACCTAGATCCCCAAATGACTTAAATATGTACTGTAATCCTAGCTGATGTATTCTGGAAAAGGCCAAAAATCTCTCAAATAGTCTAAAATAACTATGTCCACAAGCATAAATTGTCTGGTTAAACTACATACATAATAATAATTACCATTAGTAAAAAAAGCAATAAACATAACAACTGTACATATACAACTTATAAATAGGAAAATAATAATGGTCTTTTGTTACTGAAATTCTACACAATTTCATCCAACCGTTCTGACACAGTTCCACATACTATAATGTAGCCTACTATAGTCTACTACTGCAGTAAAAATACAATTGATAATCAATTTCTACAATATGATAAAGTGCAATACTTTACTTTGCCTTTCCATAGCTTTTTGAATTCTGGATACTCGTTTATACTTTGGTGAGGCTTTTCTAAAGAGCTGGATTATTATAAGAGTAGGTGGAAAGGTGATGAGGTTTGATATTATTCCCACTCCAATCTGCAAAGAAAATAAGGAAACTAAATTAACTTTAATACAATGATAGCAATATGTGCTATACACATTTAATCAAGACGAATAAAATATATTAAGATCACAAAAGCATATAAAGATTAAAAAGAAAAATGCGTATCTTGACAAATTTAAATAAAATTAACCCAGTGTCTCAAATACAATGTCCTAAGTTAATACAAATATAGTGGGGTCTTACTATGTTTTACACCGTCATCTTTAAGTTAAGAACACACAAAATATACTTTACATAATCTAATACAACTTGGTATTTTGAGTAACATTTACTTAATGAACTGTTGTGCAATATTAAATTAGAAAAAAAATCTGTATGGTATTTGTATGCAAAACTATGTGTTATATTACAAAACAATGTACATTTACTTCTCTCTCTCTCTCTCTCTCATGTACAGTATATTGTTTACTAACATTTATTTAATGCAGTGAAGTTTACTGTATTACATTTAACACAGTAAAAAATGTTTCACATATATTTTTAATATTTGCATATGTACATTTCACATATATTTTTCATATTTGTATATGTACATTTGTATATGCACACATATACATCAGTTAGGGGACACTACACACTCTGAAGTGTATTGTGCACACTCTCTCTCTCTCTCTCTCTCTCTCTCTCTCTCTCTCTCTCAGATATTTTCCTTCTACAAAATTTTGACATAGGAATGTCTAGGGTTCTGTTGTTTATAACGTATAAGTTTTATGTATTTTACATATCTTGCAAGTGTAAGTCGGTAGAACTAAAGCAATCAGGTATGTCTTTTCTAAGCTATATGGTGTAGTACTTGAAATTTTCATAATTTTAGAAGCAATCTACTTTGCAGACATACTGTATCTCTGAAATTGAAGGAGCTGCTGCTAGCATAGGTTTTTTCTGAAATGACAAATTTCTTAATCTATTTGTATTTTTCATAGCTAATAAACCTTCGGTCTTAACAATAGGATAAATCTTCTAGCGCTAGCTGGAAACCGGAATTTATATATGCTATACAGTATAAAAATCGTCATTCTTTGACAGATTCTGTTACTTATTGGAAAGACAAACCCACAAATTGTTAAGTTGTGGTGTCACTGTACCACACTGAGTTGTTCAGTAGAATCCCCGAAACTCATCTACTGGTAGTTACAGTACCATGACACTGCAAAGAATACAAATGCAATACCAAAGAAAACCAAGTGCCATGCTCCAACACTTTCTCCAGCTCACACTCGAAAGATTGAAGTGAAACTACTCATAAAAAGGAAACTATACAAAAGACTAAAATCCAATTTGTCTCATTATGGTAAAGGCTATCTCGGTTTCCAAATTAAAGCTTCTAATTATCATGCAACCATCCTATGAACACATAGCATCGTTGGAACGAATAAATAAACAGACAAATGGAAGGAGAGAGAGAGAGAGAGAGAGAGAGAGAGAGAGAGAGAGAGAGAGCTGAGAGGAGAGATAGAGAGAGAGAGAGAGAGAGAGAGAGAGAGAGAGAGAGAGAGAGAGTTTATTTGGCTACGTTGCTTGTTAACCTGTCATATTAGCAAATCAGTATTTGTGTTTTGTATAATATTTGGCTTTACCTCACTTGGATTTCAAAATTTTCCTTTCATTTCTGAGACATGAATGAAAATAAAACATTAATCTACTAATAAACAGAGTAAAATCCTTAATTCCTAATACGTAACTGTCTTCGCAAAAAGTTCCAGCCAATAATTAATGATGTTTGAAAAATGTAAATACTACACACAAGGAGTTGGTATAGCTGCACTAACTCTTCACTGTGGTCTCATTCTCATAAAATGTAAGTTATGGCTATGTTCACATAAAACAAGGACCATGAGAATTCAGTAGTCATCTGCTGAATTCTCAAGCTCTTTACATACATATAAATAGAAATAGAATTCTGTCACTTACTGCTGCTGGACTGACAGAGAAAGGTCCAAGAGTAAGACCACCAGCTCCTGGCTCCTCGGGGATAACGCCAAAGAACATGGCATTAGTAACCATACTTAGATACAAGAGAGCCATACATGCAGTTATCCTTTGAACACGAGTAAATCTGAAAAAAAAGTACTGCATTTAATAGATGCTACAAGCACTACCTTCATCACAGCCACAATGTAACATAACCTTACATACAGGTATTTACAAAATCCAGATCCTTCAATTGGAAGTATTCTTATTCTAATCATTTCTGATCACTTTCCTATGTTCGTACCTTTTATTCATCTAATGGCTATAAACCTTTATAATACTCAGTCCATTAACTACTACTATTTAGTGATTCTGAACCTCAATCTCACTTGTATTTCTTCATGAAATCTGAACTGCTTTGAGCTGCTTTTTCTTTTCATTCATTAAGCTGTGGTAACTGTGATTAAATGGGTGAGGCCAGATACTTTTTAGACTACAGTGTATCACTCCTGGTATTTAAGTTAGTTAAAGGGTAACATTGCCAAATGGCCTGAAGGTTATTCAGAAAAAATATAATTTAACATTCTGTTTTTATGGTGTTGGAAGTTTCCTGAAATATGAACTTGTCTAAGACATATTGCCTGTTTTCTGTAGTAATGCTGTGCTTACTAATTCATTCATTATACAAGCTTCTAATGTGAAGAATTAATTTCTATCTTATCAGCCTTCTCCCTCATTTTCTTTTTGCTGCATTTGATGAGCCACCTCAAGGTGCTTATATCTTATGATGACACATAGTTTTTTCCTTTGTGTCTCATCTCTTATTAAATGAAGTTTCTCCGTCTTCTCTTAGAACTTTCTCTTCATCGTGCCAATCATGATCTCTCTTGCAACATGTCACCCATCACCTCCCCTCTCCATTACATACCCTTAGCCTTGACTCTTGGGTTATCTTTGACTCTTCAGTGACTTTTGCTAATCCAATGAAGTATTCATTTTACTCTTGTCCCTTCTCATCACTCAGTTCATCTGAGCGTTGTCACTTCTGCACATGTAACTAATTTTCATTTGCTTTTTCACTACTGCCACTTCTAGCCTATACAACACAACAAGTCTTAAAAAAACTTTCATTCTCATTAGATGCGGTTGTGTTTGTAAATATATAATGCATTCTGCAAAGATATTGCCATAATAATTTACTGCCTGCTGTACGATGTTTTTCATAACCTTTACTGTAAAACTGTGGAACAGTCCTCTTCATTTGACTATGAATACTGATTCTACCAAGTTCTACAGATGATACTTGTCAGTGCCTTACTCTTGTGCTTTCATTTATACCACTAATTCACCTATCATATGTTTTGAATGTACTCTATTCATTTCATGTTTATTATTCTCTCTCTCTCTCTCTCTCTCTCTCTCTCTCTCTCTCTCTCTCTCTCTCTCTCTCTCTCTCTCTCTCTTTTCATATCAAGCATTCTACTCCTTAGTACCTAGCTCGGCATCTTAGCAGCTTTTCTATTGTTTTCTTCATATAAACATACACATTACAGAGAAAAGTAAAAGTAATTCATAAAATCTCCAATGAAAAGGCTATGATATCATAATAATGACCAAAACTTCTCTTGAATATAACCTGCTAAAGAAAAACATATTTCCAGTTCCCGTAGATTACCCAAAATTTGACAAAACCCTATGAAATGATAGGCAAGTTACCTGGATCGAGCTGGACGAACAAACACAGAGAACCAAAGGTGTCCATCATAAAGATTCTTATGAGAGGTGGTATTAAAAAGATGTTTGAATTCCTTCTTTTGGACATCTCCAGCTACAGTTATGAGACGATCAATCTGAAAATATAATGTCTCTATCACACAACTTGATGACCATCGTATTCAGCTCTTATTCCATCTGTCTGAAACATGTATTCTTGAAGAACGTAGGGCAAGATTTTATTAATAACTTTTATGCTATATAACGAGTGTAAGCTTTGTGCAAATTAAAAGTATTGTTAGTTTATATGTAATGAAAAAGAAAAACCTGCATTGATGCTATGGTCTTTATTATGACCTGACTATAAAGGCAACAACAGATTTTAGTTTGAAAGTAAATGCATAAAAAGATTTGACCTGGGTCTTTAAGTGGTCAGTATTGACAAACACAATAAATAAACAATAAATAACATCTTCAATAAAACAAAGAAGACATACAATGGAAATGGAAGTGCGGGGTAGAAAGAAGGAAAGACCAAGAAAGGGATGGCATGATTGTGTAGGGGAAGATTTGTTATGGAAAGGTATTGACGAGAATGATGCACAGGACAGAAATTGATGGATGATGACTCATTCATGACGTCAACCCCATATAAAAATGGGTTAAAGGTGGGAAGAAGAAGAAGAAGAATTAAAGAAAGTATTAGATAAAAAAAGGTTTTAATAAATTCGTTACTTCTTTCCACAGTTACCCATGCCTCGTCTCTGCTGAACGTTACATTGGAGGAGACAAGACCTGCCTGACACTGAGCTCTATGATCAGGATAATTTTTGGTCGACATTAGTTGCCAAAAAAGAATGCCTTACAAATTATGGAAGTGGGATGTGTTCACGCAACATTATGTAAGAATTTCTCTGGAAACAAACTTCCGTAAGTATCTCCAAAAATTGTAATGGATGGTAACTGACATGATACAAACCAGATATTAAGGAAATTAATTCTTTGCTGGTTATGCTGGCTGGTAATTAATTAATTCTCCACTGAATAACTGATACAAAGATACTAACTTCAGCATATTTTTCAATATATATATATATATATATATATTATATATATATATATAATATATATAATAACTACATACATACATACTATATATAAACTTCTGATACATAACTGGAACGAACCCAGTCTCCCAAATGACAGGCGAAAGCAGTAGAGACTAATCTACAAAAGTCATAAAAGAAGTTGGGACCTAAGCACTATTCCATACCTGAGTTTTTTCGAGGCAGTTTCCCAAAGAATGATAAGTTTAGATGTGTGCATGTTTCTCAAGGTTTCATGTGAACCCCTACACTCACTTTGTATCATAATTGGACTATTAATTTATCATTCTCTTTTCTCTGATCCTTGGAATGAAGTTATTGGAGTCAATCAAACTTTGCTAGTGACCTCTTCATAAAAGAATAACTGAGAGCAGGAAGGCTAAGACCTTATGGAGCCATCCCCCTTTCAGGAGAGAAGGCATATAGTAGAGAGAAGCAAAATGTATAATTCCCAAAGATAGTTTTATCTTTTTATTTATGTTTCTGTAATTCTTAAAGGGTTTGTACCATACTCCAAAGAACATTCGTTTTATATTTACCTTTGAATCATCATGTTCAACAGCAAACCATCTGTTGCAGATAAAATCATATTTCATACCAGTCTGCACATCACGGATTATCATGTATCTCAAGTACCAAGATGCCATTTTACCCTAGAAAATATATATATTATACATTTCAATTATGTATAATTGTTTCAGTAAAAAACTATGAACCAAATATTATTGCAATACTTGATGCTTTTTTTAATATTTCATCCCTATTATCATGCATACAGTATTAGCATTTCTTAAATCTGATTCAGTTATCATTCTAATTCCTATTCACGCACAAACTTAATCAAAACTCATTGCATTTACTGATTAGGCAACTCACAGCAAAACTGCCATAAAAAATATGAAAGTTAAATGAAATCTTAAGAATGAATGCAGCTTTACCTTGCCAGAGTTGTCATGCCACACCCTAAGGTACTGTAAATTTCCCAAAGTTTTTGGAACTGCCATCACAAAGATATCTACGGCATTTCTTTTAAATATTTGACGTGAAGGGTCATCAAAGGTTCTTGCATCTGATTCTGCTTCATCTCCCGAGAGAGAGAACTGAACTTTGCTCTTGGTGGCAGCTTCTTCATTACCTCCAGTAAACACCATGATCTCATATAAGTACTGGAAAGAGTAAAGATAAGAGTTGATATATAAATCCCACATAGTTCATCAATAATTGCACCATATTATTGAGACTTCATCTCGGAACTGACAGTTAGCATATTTTCTTTTCTTTAAGGATGAAAAATACTGCTTTGAGACTGACAACTTTAGTAAATCCACATGTTACATATGAAATCATCAAAGGTAATGATAATATAATTTCCTAATCCAGTATATCTCTATCAATAAATAATATGTGCAGTTGTGAGGTTCCTTGTTATGAGAATTAATTTAAATTATTTAAAACCTTGGATGAAGGATCAGGATATCAACAATTTGAGTCTTACTACAACAAGCTTCACCTTGTACAATACGTGTCCCGGAATCTCTACTGAAATATACCTTATTAGAATATACTGGACTGAACAGTTACCTATATCCTTTCATTAGCCATTCAGTACATTTTTCATTGTTTTAGAAAATTTAAGAAAATAAATTAGAAGAAAAATAAATACATGTCGGGCAAAAGTATGCACAACTGATAGCAATGCATCTGAATTAATAACAGCTCATTTTGATAACTCATTTTGATGAGTTTGGTTGCTTGCCCCGCCAGATTAGACTTGTCTAATAGAAATCCATAAAGAATTTTCTACACCTGTTTTTTGTCATGCTGCTTACTTTTTCCTTATTTTAGGAAAACAATTCTATTTAAATACTGTAAACAGCAACTGATGACTACTCAATCAGTTGATCAATAGCTAGCTTTTGTGTTATATGCACACACACACACACAGACAAACACACACATACTATATATATATATATATATATATATATATATATAATATATATTAACAACATATATATGTATATATATATAATATATATATATATATATATATATATATATATATATATATATATATATATATATATATATATATACACACTATATCTGCAATGTGTTGCTGACTTACAGCAGATTCGATCTTATAGGGCTTTTTTAGAAATGGCAATAGCAATTTAAATGTCAAAACTTGATGTTGCAAATATTTATGGTGCTCCAAGTACTGTTGATGCCACTAATGGTAAAAATAGTCACCAAGTTAACGCCTCTGTAACTTAATGCAACATCAAGTTATGGCGTAAGTGCCCTCAGTTATCGGCAGGGGTTCCGTTCTCGGCAGAATGTTGGTAAGTGAAAAACCACCATTAACCAAAACTACGAGATTTATGGCGCTCAGGCACCGAGTTTTAGTTAATGGCGCCCCTGTTATGTAGTATGTTATGGTGCGGTGCCATTACTCTATTATCAGCACCTTATGGTGCCAATAACCGAACCTCGGCCTGTTATGGTGCCATAAAGCGCTGATTTTATGGAGCTAGACATACCCCCTAATAGAAGATTGCAATTAACCAAGACCGCTGATAACTGGGGACTGGCTGTGTGTGTGTGTGTGTGTATATGTATGTGTTATATATATATATATATATATATATATATATATATATATATATATATATATATATATATATATATATATGTGTGTGTGTGTGTGTGTGTGTGTGTGTGTGTGTGTGTGTGTGTGTGTGTGTAAACATCACAGACTTAACATGTGAAGCCTTACCTTATCTCTAGGATCATTATCTGGCAAAGGTGTAGCGCCTAACTTCGTAAGATCTTCCTTGTCCTTAAACCTTCCCCAGATAAGAACCATTATGTAAACACAAAGAGTAGCAATCATGGTAACGATAATTGTTGGGTTGTCTGCAGCATCTGAAGAAAAAATTATAGGGATCTAATTAGAGGTGTAACCCAGTTCTTGTCTAGATACGTATAAGAAATAGAACTGAACTCAAGATGAAATTACCTCACAAAAAAACAGTGATCTGTATCATTATATATTTTCTGAAATAAACTATATATCAGTACATAAGCCAAAACACCTGGCTTCTTGAAAGAAATCAGATGCCCCATTATTACAAATATATCCATATTTTAGTTCATGAAAACATATTCGGTCAAAACCTATTGAATTATATTAGGTTCCATATATTGCGGATGTCTTTTATCAGCAAAATGAGTATTAGATGTTTTTAAAAAAATCTACAATCTGTATTGTTGATGTACTTACTCATATTGAGAAGTTTGTTGAAGTCAATCTTATTTGGCTGCGGGAAGAATCCTGATCCAAAAGAGGTCAAATGGTTACAGGAACAGATAGTGTGTGAGTAGTTAGCATATTGTACCTACAAAAAACAAATTTATTGATTAATAATTTTGCCAAAAACAAATTTATTGATTAATAATTTTACAAAAAACAAATTTATTGATTAGTAATTTATCTTGAAAGCACTGCATATTTTCCCAAATCTTAGCATGCCTCTTTTAAAAAGATGCCAAGTGAAAATAGTCTGTTTTTAAACCGGAATATTGAATTTTATAATCAGGGCAGTATATGTTCAACTGTCCATAAAAAGCCTAACTTAACTTATTGTAATGTTGCATAAGTTACCAAAACAAATTCACCTGATATAATTGCGGCATACCAACAAATAAGGGAAATGTCCTTAAAAATGTATTACTCTGTTAAAAAAATATTGCTTACTAAAGTCTGCCCCTTCGTTATAATGAATGTCCCCGCAATATATTTGGGGATGTTTTAGAGAAAAAATCATGATTGCTGAACTGCGATCTACAGGGCTCCAATGTATGTGTGTATGTATGTGTGTATATATATATACACAATATACATACATACATGCATGCATACATACATACATACTACATACATATATATATATGTATATATATATATATATATATATATATATATATCCATATATATATATACTATATGGTATGTATGTGTATATATTATATATATATATATTTATATATATATATATATATATATATATGGTATAGTTATATATATACACACATACGTACACACATACATTGGAGCCCTGTAGAAAACCACCACTAACACAAATCGGCGATAACAGTGCCCGATAAACCGCTTACCGACACAGATGAATCACTTACCGGCATAAAAAATTGCTTACCAGTGCAGAAAATCTGGTTAATGGCATTATTAGCCAAGTGCCTTAGCACCAAAATGCTATTAACTGATGCTGCCAGTAAAAGGGGACTGCCTGTTAAGTTAAGTATACCTTACTTTTACCAGACCACTGAGCTGATTAACAGCTCTCCTAGGACTGGCCCGAAGGATTAGATATTTTTACGTGGCTAGGAACCAATTGGTTACCTAGCAACGGGACATACAGCTTATATCACGAAATGAATTTCTATCACCAGAAATAAATTCCTCTGGTTCCACGTTGGCCGAGCTGAGAATTGAACTTCAGACCACCGGATTGGTAGCCAAGCGCAAAATCCATTCGTCCAACAAGGAACAGGGGGACTACCTGTACAGTACATATATGTTTGTGTAAAAGTGAATCTGTCTGTGAGTATGTACGTAAAATATGGAAATGTAGGATCAAAAGTAAAGCAATGTTGAACACAGATTACAAATTTATACAAACATACACATGTAAATAGTGCACTTGTGTAAGAAAAACCTTACCGTACAGCCATCATTATCCCATGAGTCATTTTCTGCATTGTAAAAAAGGCATGATGAAGTGTACGCTCTGATCGTAAAGTTGGTAGTCCATTGCCTTGTCATATTTGATTCAGTAAGATTGTAACTCTCTGGTTCTTCCCAAAATATCTGAAGAGGAAAAGTTCATTTCTATAAAAAAAAAAGCAGTATTGGACAGGTCACTAATTACATATGAAAATATATAACTTATCATACCTCAAAATTGTATTAACAATTCCCACAATGGTGAAGAGATCCACAGTAGTATCAGTATAAATGCACATATTAAAAATATATCAAAGCGAGAGCTTCCGAGGTCTCGTCTGATTCTTCTTCTCAATAAGATTGAAAGGAGAATCAGGCAGGTTCTAGAAAGCTCTTGTCTTTTTATAAGTACATATTTCAATATATATTTACACAGTGGATTTCTTCGCCAATGCCTTCTTACCTTAGTTAAAACAATGATTTAAATGAAATTATTTTTACACAAGAAATAAAATTATGATCACCCTTTAGGAAATATATTACTACTAGTACTAATAATCTAATACCTTTGATATCGATAGTAGTTTATACCAGTAGTGAAAAATTACTGCAGTACACTAAAATTCCAACGTTACGCAATAGTATTCTCAGTCACAAGAAATTAGGTTTTCAAGTGTTAATCAAATCACTGGTTGAATTCAATAACTTAATTCTCCCATTAGTTTTTGATACACACAGTTTAACATAGAAATGAGTCAACCACGATATGCCATGAAAATTTCAGCTATAGAAAAATCCACTCATGAAGATTCCACCAACCAAGGTTTCACTTTTAATATCAACTTCCCTATGAAGAAACCTGAAATGTAGGTAAAAAGAAAACCCCAACTCATGGTTAATTTGCTATCATATATGCTCAATATACTCACGTATATTGAGCATATCCCCACGCAATGGCCTCGAAATTAAATTCAGATTTTTTTCAGTATTTTCAATAGTATTCAATAGGTAAAGGTAGCATGAAAAAGAGGTCAAGTTCTCTTCTCTATCTTGCAAGATCTACCAAGAACTAATAACTGGGTAGAAGCAAGCACCAAAATTTGTTGAAACTATGCGCCACACTACAAAGAGAAAAACATAATCCCAACTTGGCAAAACTGCCGCTCATTAGTTGTTCTCCCCCTTCAGTATATTTCCATAAGGGTTTAAGTACACTAATATAAGTGTAAAATAGATTTACAGTTACATCGCCACTTACAGAAAGGAAATGCTTGCTTGAAACCTATTTGGCAGGAATTTTAGAAAATCAGGACAGAAGCGTTTAAATTCCAGTTTTCCCAAAACCTATATGATAGGAAAAAATAACAGTTAAAGCACTCCCTAGTGCTTTTAAAATAGCATCATTCCCTAGTGTTTTTAAAATAGCATTATATATCAACCGAAAAAATTCAACGCTTACCTCATCATCTGTCCCATTTGCGAATTCACCAACACATATAAAGTAAACTCCCGTGTCATTGCCAATGAAGCTGTCGTTTAAAAATATATCATACTGTTGGTACCTGTGAATATTAACGAAAATAATAGCGTAGTTTACATTTAAAGGGGTACATATCAAAACTACTATGCTTATTTAGTAAAAATATAATAGGAAAAACAGCAGAGGCTTAAGATATGGCTAACAGCCCATCCAAATGTGTAAACACCGTTTAACATCTAACACTCTGTAACTTTAAGGCCACCAGCATGCTACATGTAAACTAATCACATAGATATGCTATAATATTGCTGTGAGTCATAATTTCATAGCATCTCTTTGCATTAACGCTCTGCAAGTTTCCTGGTGGCAAGAGTTTCCTTTGGTACACTTTTCTGAGTTGCCTCAGTGATCTAAAATAACTGTCTCTGTAGCCCACAGACAACTCGGAAGTAATCATGGGAACAGGTACTAAAGAGTATGTTGGTAATGGTTAGCAAGACTTCACGAACTTTATTTATTTATTTTTGGTGTCACATCCATGCTTATTATAAGAGATACTAAACCAGTGATGTTTCTAACTGAGGAATAAAAATTGACTGGCTGAGAATTATTTATTTACTGTTTAAAGGGCAAGTTTAGTTACTGTATGATCACTCTTCCTGTTAATGTTAGCTTTGGTAGAAGGAAAGCCTTGGTATCCTGAACAATTAAACAGAATCATAAGAGGTTTTACTGGGGTATGTAATACAAAAAAAGCAAATTAGTGCTAGTTTTAGAGATATGGCCCATAGAAATATTTGCAAATTGGTGAAAGTTCCAGCAGAAACATGAAAAATATGTTCCATAAAAACCTGCGACAAAGTGAAGCACGGAAATATGAAGTCCAAAAAAGTGGGGTAGTACTGTATAAGCCTTAGGGTCAGCTCCCTGAACTGCTGTCATTATCATAAGCAAGATGCCATATATATTTATCTAAATCTGAGTGTCTACAGCTAGCAAAAACACTAAGGTTTATTAGTCTTCCACACACATAAAACAAGCATAAAAATATTTGCAAACGTAACAAAAAACATAACAGGAACAGTTTATATACATCAAATCAACATTGAAAAGTGTATTCCCATAAAATAATAAAATTATTGCCTGAATTTCTAGTCAATTGGGAGGAGCCAGAACAACCAGCAAGGATGAATGTATCTCCAGATTTGCCAGACATTCAAGAAAGGACAGTAGTTATGGTTTTGATAAAGAATTCACAGTTAAATATAAAGAAAAAGAAAATGACAAGAACAACGCAACCTTTTGCTAAACCACCAGGCATCCTTGACCTTTCTTTTGACCCAAAAGTGATGTTGGTGTTGGGTTATGGGGTAAGTGGCATGCACTCTCTTAGAATTATTCCTTATTTTCCTCATTCAAAGTTAAGAATAATATATCGGTTTCTGCACTACATTATTGTATCCCAATCAAATAAACAGAGACCAGCTTCAGATAACTTTAGAAATATGAAATTTTATTTACAGTAAAATTTTTTTAGCAATAACTTGAATGTATGGTACGTCTAGTCACTGAAAACGAATTTATTCAATTACCAGTTTATTCAATACATGTTTTTCAATTGTTATGACAACTGACGAGATTGCAAACATTTCTGTTTTGAAATGGAGATTTGGAATATGTACCCAGTATAAACTCCATAATACCATAGGTTTTTTTTTGCTAATACATTTTGGTTTTTTTCTTGTCTGTGTGTGTGTGTGTGTGTGTGTGTGTGTGTGTGTGCACAGCAAAGCAAATTACTGAAGTGGTTGTTACATCACAATTTATAACTTGATAGTTTCTCATAATTATGAAAATTGAGACACTGTGTAAGCTATTCATCAAGGTTGCAAGGAATGAAACTGTGGTTGAAAGAACTGCATTTCAAAATGTGGCACAAGGAGAAATTTATATGTATATCACCTCAGCATTAGTATAATGCCTTGTTAATTATCAAATACGTATAATATTCTACACTGTGTGATATGTTTCTCAAAAAAATGAGCAGGGAATTATGCAAGATAAATTTAATATATATATTCTGTAGAAATTAATATAAAACTGAATTATGGACAGAAGGCTATTATTCAGCTCAAATTAATATAAAATGACTTACCAGAAGAGCAAAAAATGTATCAAAAGGATTTACTAATACTTAGATTATATTGAGGAAAATCTAAATATATAATAACAACCTCTTAGAAAAGTCAAGTAAACGTATGTATATGCCAGTAAAAGAGTAATGCAAACCTATAGTGTATATGAAAAGTAATATTTTATCTTGACAGCAGTAACTTCTCCAGTATACTAAAATAAAATGAAGTATATAGTATGGTATAGGAAGACACATCACATCAAAATTAGTATGAAAATATGATACAGGAAGTTTCCACTTACACTCTGCTGATAGTCAAGTTAGTGAAGGGATCCATAACGTCTAATAAAGGCTGAGAAACATTCGTCACTCGTGCTTCAGTCTTCGGATCAATAACCACATCATAAAACACTAAAGTTGCTTTGAAATACTTCCTGTAAAATAAAATATAGGGTACATTATGGGAGCCATGGTAAAGGATTTCCTGTTTATGATCTTATGATCTCATATATATATATATATATATAAAAAATATATAATACCTATACTATATATATATATATATAATATATATATATATACACAGTGGTACCTTGAGATACGAAAGGCTCAACTTATGAAAAACTAGAGATAGGAAACCAAATATGAAGATTTTTGCGGCTCTACATATGACAATTGTTCAAGATACGAAAGGTTGTTGCTGTAAAGTCCGAGATTCGCCTGGACCACCGATAACAATTTTAAAACTCGCGTTCCGCCAACTGAGTAGACTCGCCACCATCCTCCCACTCTCCCATTGGTTCCTGACGCTAGTCACCGCCATAAGATCCTTCTCTCTTATTGGTCAGCATCTCTCCCATGATCCCATGATGCATCTACGTAGCGGAGTGCTCTTTCAGCCACTTCGCAGCATCATCGGTATCATACACACGTGGAATTCGTTCATTCTATACGATTTCATTTATTAACGTAAATACGTTAGTGATTTCGTTGTAGTATACTTTATCGTGTTGTGTGAGAACTTTACTACATAATATAAATACATACAGTATACATGTAGTCGTGGGTCCCAAGAAAGTTGAAGTTCATGGAAAGAAGAGGATGCTTTCTTTGGAGACGAAGATGGAGATCATTAAAAAGTATGAAGCTGGTATGCAATTGAGTGTGATCGCCAAGGAATACGGCCGAAATCTGTCGACAATAGGCACCATCCTTAAGCAGAAGCAAGAGGAGCCACGTGCACGATGAAAATAAGGAAAGGCTACTGCTTGTCTGGATAAATGATAAAGAAATCGCTGGCGATACGATAACGGAGACTGCAATCTGCCACAAGTCCAACGCTAATTTCGTCGATTTGATTGCCCAGGCCGAAGACGACGGAGGAGAAGGGACATCGACACCGACCCCAGACATCAAGGCTTCTCATGGGTTGGTTCGAAAAATTCCGTGAAACGGACTGGCATCCTTTCGGTGGTGCGGCTTGGGAGGCGGCCAGCTCGGACATGAAAGCGGCCGAAGCTTTTATTAAGAAGTTCGACGAGATGACTCTCAACGAAGGCTACGGTTCTCAGCAAGTCTTCAACTGTGATGAGACTGGCCTTTTTTGGAAAAAAAATGCCTCGTCGGACGTACATCACGCAGGAAGAGAAGAAAGCTACCCGGGCATAAGGCCTTATGAAAGACAGGCTTACGCTCGCACTTTGTTCGAATGCCAGTGGGGATTGCAAGGTGAAACCCTTACTTGTCTATCAAACGGAGACTTCTCGAGCCTTCAAGGCCCACAAAGTGCTTAAGGAGAAGCTTCCAGTGATGTGGAGGGCTAATGCGAAAGCCTCAGTAACGAGACTTTTGTTCACGAGTGGTGGTAAATCTGGTTGTTTCGGCCCAACAGTTTGAAGAAATTCATGGAAGAAGAAGCGCCTCCATCTGAAATGTCTGCTGGTGTTGGACAATGCCCCTGCTCACCCTCCTGGCCTTGAGGAAGATATCCTAGCGGAGTATTCATTTATCAAGGTTCTTTATCTTCCGCCTAACACCAACCCTCTCCTCCAGCCCATGGACCAGCAAGTGATATCGAACTTCAAGAAGCTGTATACGAAACATCTTTTCAAGAGATGTTTCGACATCACTGATACCACAAACCTCACCTTGCATGAATTTTGGAAGGAGCATTTCGATGTTGTGATATGCATCCGACTCATCGACCAAGCTTGGCAGGAGGTTTCGAGGTTGAATTCCTCGTGGAGGAAACTCTGGCCTGATGCCATATCCGCCTGAGACTTCGAGGGATTCGACGTGGGCGAAGCTGGTGCTGCAGATTCAGGAACAGTTGACGATCCTGAAACTGTTTCACAACCAGATCTTGACGAGATCATTGCACTTGGCAAGTCCATGGGGCTGGTCGTCGACGAGGACGACATCAATGACCTTCTCGAGGAGCACCGAGCACTGAAGGAGTTGGAGGCCATGCAACATAACGTCGTTCAAGAAGAGTTCTCTAGCAGCTCCGAGGAGGAGGACGACGACTCTACGACAACGGCAGAAATTAAGGATGCTCTAGCTGCTTTTCAAAAGGTACAATCATTCATAGAAAAGAGACAATCTGAAAAGGCTTACACAGGTCGTATGCTGCACAGTTCGATGACATTTGCCTGAGTCGTTTCAGGAACATTGTCAAAAGCAGGCAGAAGCAATCTTCCTTGGATAGTTATTCTTTAAAAAAGAGGCCTTTAGTAGGAGTAAGCAAAAAGGAAGAACCAATTGATACTACGAAAAAACAGAAAATTGAAAGTGGTGAAGAAGTGGAAATTTTGTTTAATGTAAAGTATAATAAAAAAGTAAAAAAAATGTAAAAATAAGAAAAAAGACCCAAAAAAACTTAATTTTAAGTTTTTTGTAAAGTTGAGTGTTACAGTTTTGTTAATGTGTTTCGTAAAGTTTAGTTTTATATTTTCCTGACATTTTTTTATGTGTTTCGTAAAGTTAAGCATATGTATCTGCCCGTTTTGTCCTCCTCCTCTGTCGCCCCTTTCGGAGATAGCCTCACTCGAAAGGTAAGCTTCCACATTTTACTACATACGTACGTAAGTACATACAGTATTTCTTATATACCATGTACACTAATACACTTTATTTACAGGTACGATGTAGTACATATTAGCAGTACGTATTAAGTTAGGTAATGAATGGTCCATATTGTTGTAGTATTTCATTGTTGATAGGTCAATTTAGCTTTATTATGAAATTTGTTGGGGTGTTTTTGGAGGGCTTGGAACGGATTAGCCATTTTACATGTAAAATGCGGTTCAAGATAGGAAAAACTCATGATACGAAGGTCACCTCGGAACGGATTAATTTCCTATCTCGAGGTACCACTGTATATATATATAGATATCTATATATATGTATATATATACTATATATATACATGTATAGTATATATATATACATATATATGTATATATATATTAATATATAGATATACATATATATATCATATATATATACTATATATATATATTATCTATATATATATATATATATATATATATATATATATATATATATATATATATATATACAGTGACATTTTTTGTGTTTCATAAAGTTAAGCGTATGTATCTGCCGTTTGTCCTCCTCCTCTGTCGCCCACTTTCGGAGATAGCCTCACTCGAAAGGTAAGCTTCCACATTTTTACTACATACGTACATATGTACGTTCAGTATTTCTTGTATACCATGTACACTAACTAAACACTTTATTAAACAGGTACTATGTAGTACATATTAGCAGTACGCATTAAGTTAGGTATTGAATGATCCAAATTGTTGTAGTATTTCATTGTTTATCGGTCAATTTAGCTTTATTATGAAATTTACTGGGGTGTTTTTGGAGGGCTTGGAACGGATTAGCCATTTTACATGTAAAATGCGGTTCAAGATACGAAAAACTCATGATACGAAGGTTGCCTCGGAAAGGATTAATTTTGTATCTCGAGGTACATATATATATATATGTAAATATATATATATATATATATATATATATATATATATATATATATATATATATATATATATACACACACACACACGCACAGGCAGTCCCCGGCTTACAACGAGGTGGTTCTGTTCTTGAGGCGCATCATAGGCCGAAAATCGTTGTAAGCCGAAAAATCGTGAAAAATCCCAAGAAAACCTTACTTTTAATGCTTTGGGCGTATTAAAAACTATATAAACTGCATTTTTATTGCATTTCTCATCAAAATAACCTTCAAATATTCATTATTTTGCATTTTTGGAGTCATATTTCTTCATTCAGATCAGCGTCATAAGCACCATAACCCTGGAACATGCATCATAAACCTGGAAATAATTTCTTATGAATATAATTGAAAAGCATCGTAACCTCGGAATGTCGTAAGCCAAACCCATCGTAAGCCGGGGACTGCTACATAATACATAATTGAAAATGTACTGGTAATACAAATAGAGGAAATTTTTTTAATCTTTTTGGGGTGCATTTAGTGACATGTTTTTTGAGGGTACGCCAATTTTACCTCAAACCAGATAACAATAATGAAGGCTAATAAGTAACAAGGAAAACTATAGCATAACTAAAAATACATTCACTTTTCTATGAACAATAACTTATAAAGGGATGGAGTATGTCTTTTACCATTACAATTTTAATGTGAAAAGTGCTGAAATTCCTTGATTAATCAAAGTAAAGTGAACTATACAAGAAGATTTGATTATGGAAGAAGATTTAATCATATTTAACTATGTCTAAGGTTTTCATTATTGTTGTCAATATGCACCAGAAAACCAATAATATAAAAGTAATGATGAATTACTTAACATTGAGAAAACTGACATTTCATTGCTGACATATGATTTGCCAGCATTTACGAAATGTAATGGGCTACAACAAGCATAATGCTATCTTTAAAAACATGTGAAAGTAGCAGTTTGATCATACTGACTTATAATGCAACTTTATTGAAAGTTTTGAATAAATTCTGATACATCTGATTTTACAAAACCCTATTTTCATATCTTTTTTATTTCTACTAATATCAGCGCAATTCTGCACATATTCTTGATGGAAGGGGAAGGTCAGTCAATGAAAGATAATCAGTGACTATAGTAATACTGGGTATGTGAATATTTTCAAAACAAAGCTATTTTACATAGCCAATTTGGTAAGTTGGACCTTTAAACTCTACTGAAAACATAGTTGCATTGTTAAACCTAATGTTTGCTTATCCTTATTATAATACTTACTTTCTTCTTATACACTTTGAAACGGGTATAATATAATATTACATGCTAAAAGTCAATATTTCATTTATCACTATGATGAGTGAATTGCAGCCAAACATGTTGATTCAGTTCGTGTTTATACATTTAAAAATATTTTGTTATTAATTTGAGAAGGGATATCATAATATGTCATGGTGGTATTGCATGCTGAAACCTTATATTATACTACTAACTATGGATCTGGTGAGAGTGCGGCAGCTGATTTTTCTATGCAGTTCGTACTTCTTGATAAACTACTTATATACTTTGATATATTTTGAAGTCCCTTTAAATATTTGCCACATAATGGCCTATAAAAGTATTTCATACACAATATAATAAAGTCTAATTATATTTGTTTTGAAGTGTGCAGTGTAGACAAATCTTCTGATGCAAACAAAGTCAGAGAGAGAGAGAGAGAGAGAGAGAGAGAGAGAGAGAGAGAGAGAGAGAGAGAGAGAGAGAGAGAGAGAGAGAGAGAGAGAGAGAGATGTCGTAAAATACAACACAAAGTCGAAGACTGTATGATTAGAAGTTATGCTACGTAATATTTTAAAGAGATGATGAAGTTGCTAGTTACTGTTTGAAGGTAAACATGTAACTCAAAACTTTCACTACTCTGTAATTCCTCAGGTCCCAATGTGACCAAGTCACATTTCTACTACATGATCCTTATTCATCCTACAGTAATTTGGATACAAATTAGAAACAATTTAGCTCAATAGTGTCAAATTGATACAGCCGCCCCTTGCTATTTGTGGGCTCACCTATTCAAAGATTTTTTTATGGAGTATATATACACATTATTCATGGAAATTTCACCTAGTCACAGTATTTTTCATCGAGAAGTATTCACAAATTACTGTAATTTCATATAATTTTCATGACTACATACACTTTCTGTGATAAAACTATTAAAATAGTCAGGTATGCATAAGCATTTTTAGAGGGATTTTAGCGGTTTGCAAGGGGTCTGGAATACATCCCTCGTGAATCTGGGGCTTACTGTATGAATTTCCACTAATTTTGAGAATTTAACCACACGAACATTTCTATATGCCAACATTTAAGGTGTTTAAATGTTCCAGCCACTTCAGAATATGACCAAAACATTAATAAAAGAATGGTGAAAAATGTCGCAAATCTAAACACTTGCTATATAAATTATTTTTGTTTACAAATTGGCAAAGCAGTGTAAGAAAAAAATATAGCATTGTCAACCAAATCAAAATTAAAAGACTAGGCTAGGTGTACATGATGGAGTCAGTAGTTTCCAGTTTTGCTTATGGGTAAAAGTATTTCCACAGCATGTGCCCAAATTTTTTCACTGGATTGTGGATCCACCTACCAACAGAGATACTCTGCTAAAAATATAACTACTTATAATTTGTTAAACGAAAAACAACGCATAAATTTCATTCCCCCAGTAGCATTTTGGGAAAGGATATTGAGTATAATGTGAGTACTTACCATAATCCAAAATGTTATAAGGCATATACACATTTCCTGAATTTGAGGGGTAGATTTCCTAGTAACTCAAGTACTCAGTGATAATCAGTTATTTAATGTTGAAGTGGAGCAACAATTTCCACCCTTACTTTACTGCCATCCCTTTAAATGCTGCGCATTGCAGGACACATTTAAAAGTAGCCATAATTACATAATGACACAGTATTTCTGCAGGATGACCATGAACATTTCAAATGAGATTGTAATTTATAGATGAATAAAACTACTCTGCATATGCCTCACATTTACAAAATAATTGTCATAAAAAAGAAGCAGGGGTGCATAAAGAAGGTTATTAAAATGATTTACAGAATTTAAAGTTTGAGGCTTTTTCTATGGACTCCTTAATTGTTATTTTTGTTGAACTCAACTGAATTCTGGTTATCTTGAATAGAAGGATGCTACATAAACACAACTGAACTTATCAGATATGTTTACGTTTACTTCTACCATAAATTGTACAAAATTTATTCTTACCTGATAAACACTGATATTTCAGCTTCACTTGTCTCAAGAACAAGCTCTATGTTGACAGATGAGTATGGCTGACTGATATTCAGTGATGTGCAAACAAGTGGCCCATCTTCAGGGATTGACTCAGAGAGGACTTTACTGGGATGTACAAGCATGGGCTCTATAAAACAATAAATAGCATTACAACAATTTTCCCTGATTTTGCAATAATTTAGAGTCAGTAGAACTGGCCAGTAATTGGCAGTAATCTTGATAATTCTTAAAGAATAAAATCACTACTTATGTCTTAAAAATTTCTTTGACATGTGCTTTATTTGAATGGCTGATTCCATTTCAGTTACTAATACTAAACTTAATTCTGTGTATGTAATTGTATGAAGTACAAATAACTCTTTTCTACAAATCCTTACTTCAGTATATGTATACTTAGAATAAAAACCAGACTAAGAAATCATGTAAGAAGCCATTGATGAAAGTGCAGATGCAGTAGAGATTACTGATATTGTCAGAGTTGAGATTATGGCTGCATGGGAATGTAGTAAGGATGGGTGAGGAAGGAGTGAAGAGGAACATGTTACGGGTAAAAGGTTGAGAGAGGCAGAGGATTAGATGGTATGATAAAGTGAAGGAGGATTTGTAAAATAAGGGTTTAGTGGAGGAGGATGCTTTCAGTAGAATTAGTTGGAGAAGATGCATCAAGGTAGCAACCCTTTAACTTAGGGATAGCACTGGGGATGAACAGTGATGCGTACCAGACACCCCCCATGAATAACTAGTTACAACCCGTGAATAGTTGGAAGAAAAGTGGCCTATTTTCTTTGTTAAAACTCAAGAAAACCCCACTAAAAATTTTCACATACCTGGTTTTTATCATTTTTATCACAAAAAGCGCATTTTATGATGAAATTGATAAGAAAACAGGAATTTCTGGATATTTCTCACAGAAAAATAATGCGAATAGGCTAATTTCCTGTGAATAATGGGGGGAATAGGTTCCAGAGAGAAATCCGCGAATGCATGAGTCCGCGAATCCGGAGAATGCGAATACGGGGAGCCACTGTAAATGAGTTAAAATGAAGGAATTTGCTAAAAGATAATCTTCTAAGAATGTGCTGGGAAATTATGATGCAGTGACGCATACACAAATGAACAGATGCCAGATGAGTGGGTGTGTATGTGTCCTACCCAATCTTGAGTAGTACAATCAGCAACTGTCACTTACTTTAATGTAAGACTAAGAAACATGAGTAGGGCAATCTTGTGACCTTGAACAAATTTAGTAGATTATGAAAAATATGTCTGTTGCTAAACAAACTTGATTTTTATTAATTCAATTAATATAATCACTCAGCTACTGAACATATAGATTAAAGTAAAATTTGCACTAATGCATACGTAAGATGTCTATATAATTCTTTTTCACTTAAAAATTAGATATGGTTAAAGGAACTGTGATTACAAATTACTTTCAAAATCAAATATATAATGTTCAAAGTAAGTTACTTATTTTATGAAGCAACAATATTGCTGCCTCTTGAATGCTTTAACATTTTTTGAAGTAATACTCTCCATATTACATAACTTACCAAACAACTGTGTTTGGGACTTTTTTCTTGATCCACGAGGAATGTAAATAATGATCTCGCTCCCAGACCCCAAATTGTCCACTGGAATTATTCTTACATCTACTGCCGATATTCTCTCGAGTAACCTCAGCTGCATTGTCTTAGTGGTTCGATCTAATTTATCCTTTGCACCTTTTCCAAAAGACTGTGGAAAAGCAAATAAGGTATAACTACTTATTTAATTTCATTTCAAAAACATTTTGGCATAAGATAAACAAGTGCATACGGTACAATATCTGATACAAGTAAGGTGAATATTACGGTAAGTTTTGATACAAGTAAGGTGAACATTACGGTAAGTTTTAAGTTATTGAAATATATACAACTAACTATGAACCTTATTACTTCAGCAAGGGTTGCATATCATACTTCATCTATGTCAGGAACCATGGCAATATAGCCTTCTGTATACGTAATACTAAACTGCATCTTGCCATTAAGAAGTCACCAAAAAGAATGCACTCTCACTGCTGACCTGGTGTTACTATTGAAAGAAGTATTTACTAATTTTAAGCAAGAAATTAATATCAGGTAAAGTTATTAGTAAGTTGAAGCAATGTTACCAAAAATAGTGTGCTCTCTCTCATTTCTGGAGGTTTCCAAAATAACTTTACACCTATATATGCAGACTTGTGCTAATTTTGATGGTAACTCTTAGGTTTCTAAACTAAATTATGCAGTGTAAGTTCACTCCACAAGACTAATTAAAATTCTTTTGTAATGGTTGTCAGAGATCCTGTTTAAAAAAAAAATTAGTCTTGAGCGCCTGTTCCAAGTCTTAAGCAACAAAAAATCCTAATCAATATGTGGCTATACCATCTGTGGAAAAGCAAATGAACAAAATATTAGATTATATTTAAAAAAGACTGAATATTCATGTAATTTTTATTTCTATACATTAAAAAATTATGCCAAATTTTTTTTTCTCTGTTACTACATAAATTGTTACGTACTTGTATTTCAAAGAAAAAATACCCCATATATGAAGTTAATTAGTTGGTACAATTTTTATTAATGGCAATTATTGAGGAGCGTCTGGCCTCAATTATGAGAAAAACTTTAGTTCAAAATATTCCGTTTCTATACTCTGAAATCATTCTCTGGGGATTATTTTGTTGACAGGGGTTCATATGTTCTTATCTCTACTAACATGGCACTGATTCATTTCAGTCTGCCGGTTAGTCTGTTTTGAATGGAAATCATCGGAAGGGGGTACCAGCAGCACTTGCCTCGAAGAAAGAAAAAAGAATCAAGGATCAAGAGGACGAGATACTACTAATGTGGTTTGGAATTCACACTAATAATCCATTCAGTACACTTGGCCGGGTTCCTCTCACCTGTAAAATTGTAGGCCATGCAACTGCTTGGATGCCAACAGTAAAATTGCCAGATTCTGTAGATGAGCAATTTCCAGGAGATATCTTTTCTTCTTTCAGAATATCACATATGTCAGGAAATATGTACAATCCTCCGCCTTGCCACAATTCATATCCCAAAAGGTCTGATGCTTTCATCCTAGATAACAGGAAAATAATTCCAAGTCAAAATCGTTCTCTTACCTTTTTGAAAGCAAAATTGAACTAACAATGCAAAACACTTGTATAAAATATCTAGTCAGAACAATATTCCTCTAGGAATGCCTCATCCATATTTTACATATCATCATCTGTTGAAGAAAATTCCATATGCTATTATGAAATGGTTCATAGAGCCATCTATATTAAGTACTGAAAGTGTTTTGGCATGTTCCATTCTGATACAAAACAGATAAGTGCAAAACATATTCTACAGTAAATGTAACCTTCAGAACATATCTCAAGCCATGAAGAGCTTACACATACACAACAATACATAATGCTGTGTTCATTTAAAACAAAATAAAAATAGAACCAGTTTCTTACCAAAAACTTGTCGGTGAATTATAAGTGGAACTCGTGGAGGCAAATTACAGTAAAAAGTGTTTTTACAATGTGGAACAGTCATTTTTCAAATAAAAAATAAAACATAAATACAAGCTATCTGATGCCAACTAGCACATGATGAGATAAATATGCTCTCCCTTGGAATATTTAGGTATCATTCCTGCTAAATGCATATTTACACTACAGACCTGAAAATTTTTTAATTGTGTTGTTAATTTTCTCTTTTGTATTTTATATCACATTTTAAGGCATGATCAATATTTCAATTTGCAAGTGACTCATCATATGTCTAAAAAGTTTGTCTTTTTCAGCCTCAAAGAATACAGTCTTGGAAATTCAAAAGGCATTTGCCTTACATCCTGAAGTCATGATATTTTTCAAGAAGTAAAGTCAGGTATTTGTTCACTGCATAAATTTGAAGTAGTTAAGTATTTCATTCAAGCTAGTGTAACCTTGTTGTAGACCTTTATTTCATACGGATAAGAGTGAGGTTGATGGTTCATGCATACAACAATTTCACCTGCCGGGATTGGTTTGTTATCCCAAGGTGTGAGAGTATGTGATTATTTTCAGAGTTTGCTTTAGCTATCACTGTGATTACTTCAAGGCATATAGGTGTTGTTCACTGCGAAGGAATACTAGATGGTACACATAGAAACTGCCCATCTAAGGTGGTTCGGTTGTCACGAATCTCCGGGTTAAGTTTCCCCCCGCAAAAAAACACAATTCTTGGGGCTCCAGCTAAAACCTTGCAAACTAACTCCGTTTAGCATTTTGTTTGAAATAAGGACTTTGGGCAAAGAATTTCACATGACTGACTAATTCCTTTGGGAGATTCTTCTTAATGATTGATGCATCCCATATAAGTCATGAGCTAACCAGATACAAGAACTTCAACAGTTCTTGTTTGATTACATCTTGATTTAGGTAAATAGATAAGTTCCTTAGCTATTCCATGCCATGGAGTTATTTGGGTATTGTCCCAAACCATTTTCCAGATAGAAGCCCCTTCTCACTTTTGTTTGTATTAACCAAGCGGTGAGCTACCAGGGAGTTGCTTCATGAGTGGCAATATTTTGACGTGTCTGTCAGGAACAGTGCTTAGCTTTGCTAAGAGCCAAGCAGATCATAATAGCTGATAACTTTTGCCTTAGTAATTTCTGTGTTGAACTAAATGCCGCTCTTTTCTCACTGGTACAGAAATGGCTTTCTTCGCCTACACAAGCACAGACTCTGTTCTCCTTCAGGGAGGAATCAGGAAATGGGTTTGGCACTCTTAGTTCACCAGCCTTCATACTGTTTCGTCCTCCACAATCAAAGGTTTAATCCAATAAGCATTGAAAGGACTGAACGAACAGTCAAGGAGGACATAAGGTCAGTGGAGTTAAAAGATGAGAAAGGTAACTTCAAAGGAAAAGATGAAAAGATTGACTACGTAATCAGTTTGGAGATAAATTTTCTAGTGTCAAACAACAAATATCATTGATGCCAGAAATAAGGCTCATAATTAATTTGAAAATTTTAGGAAATCTTTTACAAGCATACATTCACTCCCAATAACTCCTCATAATTCATAAAAACGACACGAACAAAATCAATAAAACACAAAGCCAAAAAAACTTGAATTCTGCTATCATAAAAAAAAACTTTTGTAAAGGAGTCTAATTCACTCTAAAAACTTGAAATAACCACTAAAGTGAAATCTCATTTTCTCTCCAAGTATAATGGAGATTAGGCAATAAGCCTGGTATCTCAATACTTTTGGAAGCTTCTTCTCAAATCTCCACCACAAGGAAACTCAGAAGTAAGTTACATACAGTCATGGAGACCAAAAAATCATTGTAAAATGGCTTGGAGTGCCCAGCCATCAGACACACATGTGCTATATGAAAGTGTTCAGTTCTGTGATGGCATAAAGTACTCTCCCAACTTCATAACACAAGACACTTTCAGAAAGGGTCCCTAATTTGCAAGGTTAGTATTAAAGTCTAATATGACTCATGGTTACTAAATTGTTCCTTGAACTGCTATTGTTATTTACAAGGGTTTAAGTAATCCTCATACTACTCACATTACAAGAGTCATGGACAGTCCATCTTCAGTGTTAACTGTTACAGGAGCTTCACCAGGAAAAACAATAGAAAGAAGCTTTTTCTGCATTAATTTAACTGTGTCCAACATATTTTGCACTTGTGATCTTGCTTTCTCTTCTTGGACCTGAAATTAATGGTATAACTAATTATTCACACTCATCTATTATCATTATTATCATTATTGATTATAAATTTACAGTATACCTGAATAAAGTATATACAAATAATTATAATGAACATTCACAAATATTAGGGAAAAACATTCATATTTATAACAAAAACATAGGAGTTTTTCCCATTTTTTTGCATACCAGTAAAAACCAAATATAAAGTATGATTACTACTGACTGAGGATTAGAAGTCATCGTAATATAATGAAAATGTAAGAGTTAGAGACAGTGGGCTTTGGTTCAGTAGTGAGAAACTGAGATAGTACAAAGAAAATAAACTTTCAAATGTTACTTTAACCTATACCTGGAACCATTACAATCAGTCATTATTAATACTACAATATAATTACATTAAATCCCATGTCTTCTTGACCATAACTGACATTCAAATTCTGAAATATGTTATTTCTTAAATACAATTTTTTTTCTATTCAAACATCACTTTTACATAGCCCATCTTTGAATCTGTGCAAATCACACAAGCACTACATAAAACAATAAGGAATGTTGTATAGATAATGAGTTAAGAAAGAAAATTAATTTTACTTTTGAAAATTTACTTTTATTTCCGCTCACAACCATTAACAGGACTGATGCAAGCATCTGTGGATAAGATATGTATAGAACTCGAATAATGAGTATTGGAAGCATGGTCCTCATACAATATTTCACCATTAACATGCTTAAAATGCCACAATAAATACTATGTATTTGTAACTTGCACAAAAGAGATTTTAGCTGACTTTCATATATAGAATAAAATATCGCTTAATTAAGTATGCCACAGAGGCACAACATTAACCAACGATCTTGGAAAAAAGTATACTAGACCAACAGACACCCAAATGAGTCATTCAGAAGGCTGAACTTCTCACAGCTGCTAGAAAATGTTTGCAATTATTAAAACTTAATTGAAGATGACTTTAGTGCAATAATCTTCTAAATCTGCAGTAATACTTGTAGTAGTGTCAAGCTATCATAGCATCAACAGGAAAATAGTTAGGAGTGTAACTTACTGACTTTCCTTATAAATAACAATGTTGTCCATACTGTAGTAAAGTCACATCAACCGTGCATTTGATGTCTAGGCCTGTCCCTTACAACGCTTCTGATTGGCTGTTGATAAGTCAATCACCGGCCTAGAAACTCTGTCTCTCTCAAGAGTTCACATGGGTAGGATGTATTTTCCACCTCTACTGAGGGACACATCTTTCAAAAGTATCCCTCAGGAGAGGTGGAAGATATATCCTACCTATGTGAACTCTCGAGAGAGACTGCGATTGGCTTATCAACAGCCAATCAGGAGCGTCATGAGGGACTGGCGTAGACATCAGATGCACGGGAGATGTGAATCTACTTTAGCAACGTTCTCATTTATGCAAAAAAAATAGAAAAATTAAATAAGGCAATTGAAAAAATAAAATTCAGATACCTTGAGTGCCCGTTCTTTTAACTCAGATTCTGTATTAACATTAACGTCATTATATTCTCCACTTTCCGTGTTCTTGATGTCTGATGGTAAAACTTGATCCTCAATGACTTTGTCACTTGTTCCCTAAAATAAAAGAAAATTGTATTACTCATAAATAAGGAACAATTATTCACTGGAGATGCAGCTGAATAAATGTATATGTAGTTAATTTTTGCAAGCTATAAGTAATTGAAATCTTATCCATATACATATTAACAATGGCAATGTATTTTCACTTTTAATGTCAAGCCCACCAATATAAATAAAAAGTATTAAAATTATGAAAATTCTTTAGATTGAAACAGGAATTTAGTGCACTACGGTTAAGACATGATAGTGATTACCGAATCTCTGCGAGATTATAAACTGTACATATCATAATGCTAATAAATTATTTATATATGTCACCAAAATATACACATGAGGAAAGCAGAAAAGTCATGTTACCAGGTAATTTTAAATAAAACCGAGTATGTATATAAAAGAATAACACATACAAAGAATTTAAACAAAACATTACATAATCTCAGTCATTTTAATGGTAAAGTGAAAAAGTTATTAAAAGGAAACAAAGGCCTATCAAACGATTGTATCTTACCTATACACTGCTACTGTATATGTATGGTACAATAAAACAAAATAAATTTTCTGGGCATGCAAATTATCAGCTCAGTTGGCTCGAAATTTTAACAAGCTAGCATAGTACCTTGTGGATATTCTGAATCCAGTTGGTTAATACGTATCAGGAATAATGTGGACTTGATAAAAAAATTATTAATGTACAGATTAACAGTGTATCCAGGCTTGAGTTTTGAAGTGGTACAGTATCATTATTCACAAAGGTGCCGATTGACAATATGCCCGGAGTTTTTATCTGAAACATTAGAGAACATACAGCTGGATATCCCATTTTCTAAGAACACTAATTGAACTGATTAAATTAAAATATGCAAACATTAATTCCGAGGTAGAGCGATAGGGATATTGAAGGACATTTGTCCCTTAATGCATATATATATATATATATATATATATATATATATATATATATATATATATATATATATATATATATATATATATATATATATATAATATACTATCTATATATATATATATATATAGATATATATAATATATATATATATATATATATGATATATGTTGGTGTGTTTCTGCCGTCACCCATGTTCACGCATGGCCAACTGTATGTGGCGATGAGCAGAGCAACTGACTCTGCCAACTTGAAATTAAGTTTTGGACAAACTGATAATATTGTGTACAAAGAGGTTCTGTAGTAGGTATGTATAAAAATCGCCCTTATTTTAATATTGCTGAACAAATAGTACATAAAAATTTTTCACTTCTACACCCGTATTTTATCACCCATTGTAGATGGGTCAGTTTGCTAGTAATAATAATAATAATAATACTCTATCTCTCTCTCTTACAGAGATGCATGTTTTTTG
>NC_061101.1:22380463-22382963 GCF_015104395.2 Macrobrachium nipponense | reverse complement strand
TCTCTCTCTCTCTCTCTTGTATTTTCCGACGAAAATAATTACTAATTAGTGTATTTTGATGTTTATTTTCATGACTAAATACATTTTTATAATACAAAAATGATTTACTAATTTTCAAATATTAATTTTGATTAATACTGGTATTAGTAAGTTTAATAGATTGAAATGATATCACATAATAAAAATAATAATTCTCTCTCTCTCTCCTCTCTCTCTCTCTCGTCTCTCTTCTTCTCCATCTCTCTCTCTCTCTCTCTCTCTACTACAAAGATGCATGTTTTTTTGTATGATAAATAAATGATTTACTATTTTCAAATATTAATATTAATTTATACAACAATAATATCAATTCATAAAAGAAAATACCATAGTAAATTAGTAAGATTTTAGCTTATATATTTAAAAAATTATGGAAGAATGAAGGAAATCCCAGTCTTCTTTCTCTAACTCCAGGTACTAAAACTGTCAAGATATATCAAGTTCTGTGACAGGAGGGGGAAGAGCTGCTGTGTTGCCATCAAGTGCTCATGAAATTTCCCCTCTCTCTCTCTCTCTCTCTCTCTCTCTCTCTCTCTCTCTCTCTCTCATTTACTGAGACTCGAGATTTTTTATGTACTTGTACTATTTGTTTTTAATACTTTCAAATAATAATAATAATAATAATAATAATAACTGTAATTACAAAATTCATATGTGATAGTATTTTAAAGAAATACAATACTAATCTATCCATGTCACTTTTAATTAAGGTTAACTCTCTCTCTCTCTCTCTCTCTCTCTCTCTCTCTCTCTCTCTCTCTCTCTCTCTCTCTCTCTCTGTCCTCACAAGATAATAATGTGTCATAGTGGTAACTCCCTCCCTCTCTTGCGCTGGAAGCGTTATAAGTATTTTTTGAGAGAACAGAGAGAGATAAACACTCCTCTCTCTCTCTCTCCCTCTCTCTCTTCTCTCTCTCTCTCGCTCTTTTACCGAGATGAAAGAATTTTTATGGTACTAGTATGTAAATGTTTATTGATAACTTCAGTTATTTAATAATAATAATAATAATATAATAATAATAATAATAATAATAATAAATAATAATAATAAAACTGTAATTACAAAATTCATAATGGTTGTATTTTAAAGAGATGAAAATGACCTTTCCATTTCACTTGTAAGGATAATTCCTCTTTCTTACTGAGATGAGAGAATTTTATGGTAGATGCACGTGTTTATTATATTTTCAAATATAATATAATGATAATAATAATAATAATAATATAATAATAGAAGTAGTAATAATACGATAACTAATTTCAAAAGAAAATTCTTCCCTTCGTCTTTTTCTGTATCAATTTCCCTACCTCATAACTCCAGTGACACTCGGAGCTGGGAAAGTAACAATGCCATACAATGGTCAACGAATTTAATGGTTTTATGTAATCTCTCTCTCTCTCTCTCTCTCTTGTATTTTAATGAAAATATACAGTAATTTTTGTGAATACACAGTGTTGCACCCATGAAAAAAAGTAAATTAGTGATCATTTTAGAGATATGGCCTAAGAAAAATTGCAAATTAGTGAAATTTTCCATGTGGATATGTTTTCAACAACGTTCTTCTGGCTTACGACGATTTTCGGCTTACGACGCGTCTCAAGAACGGAACCCCCATCGTAAACCCGGGGACTGCCTGTATATATATATATATACATACACACACATATACAGTAGTACCTCAGACTTTGAACTTAATCCGTTCCAGAAGGTTGGTCGAATGAGATTTGTTTTGAAATATCAAACAAAAACGTATCCCCATAAGAAATAAAGGGAATTAGGATAATTTGTTCCATCCATCCCATAAACTCCTCCTTTCCAAATTCTTTTTCTATATTAATGTGTTCAAAAGTTTAAATAAGAGCGAAAGTAATAAAATTCTTGAAAAAAAAATGTTATTCACAATTTACAAGGATAGTCAAAGGAATCAATAGTGGATGTGTGTCCGATTGTGTGTCTGTGAGAGTCTAATTTTTTTAACTATAAATAACGCATATATATATATATATCTATATATATATATATATATATATATGATATATATATATATATATATATATATATATATATTATATATATAATATATTATGAATGCATCATGTATAGTGAAAAAAAATTAAATATATAAAGATGACAGTTTATACAGACAATATTCAAGAAACTCACTGTCACAAGAGAAGAAATCGCTTGCATGTTGTTTGACACAAGACTCTCGGCATCCTTTGGGTCATTGATGGTGGTGTTCAGCAAGACAGAGGCTGTGCAGGTGCCACTAATCTGTTGGTTTAATTGATTACTGCTAGTAATTCACATTCATGAAATACTATGAACATTATCCTTTATACAGCAAATGGTATTAGCAATCATTAATTGAAGCTATGAAAAATAAAGTATTGGTATTTCATGGAGGAATGCACTTCATTGTTAGTGTGACTTACCACTTTTATTGCTGCATCCTTTCCT